>NC_083595.1:23504576-23712076 GCF_027579695.1 Neoarius graeffei
TTTCCCCTCTGAAATGTATGTGGACCGACACCAATGGGTAGCTGTGAATATCCCCGTGCACACGCAACACCTTCACCCCTTGTGCTCCCCCCAATGCCTCGTCTTGCACCAGGCTTTGGCGGATCGAGGTCTGATTGCAGCCTAAATCCACCAACGCCTGATTTGTAGCCCCTTGTACACTTACCGGTATGCGATACGCTCCGGCCCGATCGAGGGCAGCCTCTGGCGCGTCGGGGATCCGCACCACCGCCCCCACCTCCATCGCTACACACTGTTGCTGCAGGTGGCCCGGTTCCCCGCAGCGCCAGCAAACCGGCCCGGGCCTTCCCTCTGCAGCTGTGTTCTGAGGCTCACTCACCTGAGGGGGGGGGGGGGGGGGAGACAGACACAGAAGGGAGAAACGGGAGGGCACCACGGGTGCGGCGGGCCGGCTGGGGTGGAGCCGGCCTCCGCCTCCGTGGTGGGGGAATGGGGCGAGGACGGGACACGGGAGGAGGGGGGGGAGAAAGAGAGAGAGAAGATGATGTTGTTGGTTGTCCTGCCGCCGGAACAGCCGCCAGATGATCCTCCGCCAGTCCTACGGCCTGATCCAGCGACGCCGGGCGGTGGCACTGGACCTACTCCGCGGTTCCGGCTGGTAAGCGGGCGATGAACTGTTCCAGCGCCACCTGGTCGATGATTCCCTCGGCGTCGCGATCTTCGGCCCTCAGCCACCGCCAGCAGGTGTCCCGGAGCTGCTGGCCAAACGCGAACGGGCTGCCAACTTCCTCGATCCGCAGCGCGCGGAAGCGCTGGCGCTGCTGCTCCGGCGTGCGCCCCACGCGCTGGAGGACAGCCCGGCGAAGGTCGGCGTAGGCCAGCCGGCGATCGGCGGGGAGCTGTAGTGCGGCTAGCTGCGCCTCTCCCGTCAGGAGGGGGAGGAGGCGCGCCGCGCGCTGCTCCATCGGCCACCCCAAGGCTTCGGCGACCTGCTTGAACAACGCGATGAACACCTCGGGGTCGTCCTGCGGGCCCATCTTGGTTAAGGTGAGGGGAGACGGGCCCGTGGCCGGGGTGCTGGTGGACCCCGCTGACGCGAGGAGACGCCGGAACGCCTCTCGATCTTCCTGCTGAGCCAGCACCAGGGCTTCGAAGCGGCGCTCCTTCTCCTTCCGGAGCGTGACGAGTGCCTGGTGCTGGCTCTGCTGAGCCGTGGCGAGGGCGTGGACCAAGTCCGCGAACGGGGAGGATTCCATGGGGCTGCAGGACTGATGCTCCACCTTGTCCCGGGTTTCGGCACCACTGTAGCGAGAATCACGTGTGGGTGGAGCACAGAGGACGGCAGGACAGAGTAAAATTCAATCACTTCCTTTTTTATTTGCTCTTTTCAGACGCAGACACCACTCTCTCAGCCACGCACACAGACACACACACACACAAGTCGTCTGGCTGGGGAGAGAGCTCCCTTCCGCTCTCCCTCTCCGTCCTTAAGTAGCGGGCGGTTTACTGGGGAAAACATACACAAACACAGGTTAATTACCCTCCGGTGTAGCGATTCTGCCACTTACCTTCCCCAACTCCGCCCTCCTGTCACAGACCGGTGCTTGACCACGCCCCTGCTGCCACATATATATATAAAATGTGTGTGTATATATATATATATATATATATATATATATATATATAAAATGTGTGTGTGTGTGTGTGTGTATGTGTATATATATATATATATATATATATATATATATATATACACACACACACACACACACACACACACACACACACATTTTTTTATATATATATATATATATAAAAAAATGTGTGTGTGTGTGTGTGTGTGTATAAGAATCAGTATTGTGTATGATAATTGAGGCACTAATGGTGATCAGAAGTAATAGGGTGAGTGGATGTTAAAATGTGATAGGGAAAATCATGTGTGTGTGTGCGTGTAATGCGAATGGAATGCACGAGCCGTGCCAGACCACGCCTACAAGGAGAGCGCGCAGAAATTAAAACAAGGAATCTGGAGTTTGAACTAGCCTCAGTTGAAAAGCAAGAAAGAAAGAGAGCATGCACAATCTAACTAAACAGATAGTAAACAAAGTAAACCAACAACACACGGTCTAAGACCGACCTTCATGTGAATCAAAATGCGTACATTTAAATCATAAATGAATTAAAATAAACAACACTGTTCATGTTAACTAGCTACAAGTAAAACTAACAAACTTTGCCCAGATGCCAGCCTTACTCATTAGCGATTGGAAGTGAGCCTTCTCCGATTCGGGAAGAAGACGGTTTTGTCCCTTACTCAGGGTGATCGCTCTTATTAGCGATTGGAAGTGTGCCTTCTGTTATCTGGGAGAAGACGGTATTGAAAGTGTGCCTTCTGTTATCCAGGAGAAGATGGTTCTGAAAGTGAGCCTTCTGATCCGAGATAGCGCGGAACGCAGATCTGGACAGAAGATGGTTTTGCTCCTTCCGCAGCTCGTCAGCTGGAAATCCTCGGCGTCTCATCGGGTGCCCGATGATCTAGAAAGAGTCTTGCTTATAATTTTGTCGATGTTGGAGAAAAGGGGCAGAGGGAGCCGGTCGCCTCTTTCCTTTTTTTGAAGTACTGCATTGGCTGCAGTAACTATAACCAGTTCAATTATTACAACTCCGCGAAGGTTAAGCACATTGAACTTTGGCTAAAGTGCGGTATCAATAGCTGGTTCTTTGTTCTCTATCCTGTAGCGCCAAATGCATCGGCTTCTCTTTCACACGTGAAGTCCACCAGAGAGGACGTCCATGGCCAGAGAGAGGGAGATTTCGTTTCCCTCGCTGATTTAAAGCAGTCGTGACATCACTGTACCTGGTATCAGGTATCCTCCCTGTCCAATGCCATTACAGGAAGTCAGAGGAAGGGGAGGAGATAAAGCATGGTGTCGAGTACAGAGATAGGTGTGTTTCAAACTGGTTGTGAAAGGGTTACCATGGTTATGGGCATGACTGCTGTCCCTACAGTGCTGAAGTTGCGAATGAAGCACCTGTAGAAGTTGGCGAATCCTAGGAAGCGCTGGAGCTCTCGTCTCAAAGATGGGGTGGGCCAATTGGCAACTGCCTCGAGCTTGAGGGGGTCCATCTGGATCCTTGCCAGGGAGATGATGAATCCCAGAAATGAGAGAGAGCTCTGGTGAAATTTGCTCTTTTCCGCCTTGACGAACAACTTGTTCTGTAGCAGGCGCTGGAGGACCTGCCGGACATGACCCCGATGTTCCTCCAGGGAGTGGGAAAAGATCAGGATGTCATCCAGGTACACGAAAATGAAGATGTTTAGGAAGTCCCTTAAGATGTCGTTAACGAGTGCCTGGAAGACTGCGGGTGCGTTGGTCAGGCCGAAAGGGACCACGAGGTACTTGTAGTGACCAGTGGTGGCGTTAAAGGCCGTCTTCCACTCGTCCCCCTCCCTGATTCCTGACGAGATGGTGCATTGCGTAGATCTAGCTTGGTGAATACCTTGGCTCCCTGGAGTAGTTCAAAGGCTGTGGTCATGAGCGGTAGTGGGTAGCGGTTCTTGACTGTGATGGCATTGAGACCCTGATAGTCAATGCAGGGGTGGAGCGACTTGTCCTTTTCCACGAAGAAGAATCCTGCCCCTGCTGGGGAAAAGGAAGGATGGATGATCCCAGCTGCCAAAGATAAGATGATGTACTTCTCCATGGCTTGCCTTCCAACGGGAGAGAGAGAGTAGAGTCGTCCCTTGGGTGGCGCTGTCCTGGGTAGGAGGTTGATACAGTGGTCCCCCTCTTATAAGGCCACCCCTTCTGCGAAGCTTTAGTGGCCACATAAGAGGGGTGGCCTCTCTTGAGGGGTACATTAATATTCAAAGAATTTAACAACTTTCACGATCAATAATCTTTTATTCATTCATCACTACTATGCACAAACAAAAATTAGGCATTCATCACAAATGATACAACTATTTGTAAAGCACTATATTGTCATATCAATGGAAAAAATAAATCACAGACTGTAATGTTCAAGTCATAACAAATGCAGACTTTCATGCAACAAAACTTGAATCATTTATCACAAATGTATCACAGCACCAGAACAGTTGTCAACAAAAATATTAATCATAAACATGTACAATACTACATGCATTTACAATTCATGGTATTCACCAAATTGAATTTAAAAAACAATGATCACAAATCAGACACATCAATACATTTGAAAAAAGAGTCCAACTTTGTTTGCTTTGAACAGCTTTATGTTTGTCGTTTTTAAAACATCCTGCACCTTGTTCATTAATTCCAATAACTCTGGGTTGTTTGATTGCAATGCATAGTCCAATAAACCTGTTGAATGTTCAAAGGCAGTTTTGACAGAGATATTTTTGACATTAGAAACAGTTTCATCATCACTGTCATCACTACCAACACCATCCTGAGCTGTGAAGGCCGAAGCACACTTGATGAGCTCTTCTTCCCAGTTATCACTGTCATTGTTGTTTTCTGTGCACAGATCCTCATCCATGTTGGCATAATCTACAATAGATTGGCCTGCAGGAAGAAGAGGAGCCAAATCTTCTTCATCCCACTGTTCCTCACTGTCAGGAATAACTTGACTAACTTGACCAAATCCACACTTCCCAAAACATTTTTGGATTGTTTCAGGTTTAACAGCATCCCATGAACTTATCAACCACAGAATGGCATCGAGAGCAGTTATTTGTCTGGAAATGTCTGAAGCTTTATCCACATCATCCATTAACATCAAGACGTGTCTCAAAAGCTTTTTGCGATAATGTACCTTTAGTGCTTGGATAACACCTTCATCCATGGGTTGAAGTCAAGAGGTGGTATTTGGTGGGGAAAAATACAAGTTTCACATTGGACAAAGTGAGATGTGGGTGGGCACCACAGTTGTCCATGAACAACAAGATCTTTCTGTTCTGGACTCTCATCTATTGGTTGACTTTCTTGAGCCAGCTCTCAAAAATCTGTCCAGTCATCCAGGCCGTCTTGTTGGCCTCATATATAACACAGAGTGAAGTGTGGTGGTAGCCCTTAAAGCTTTTTGGGTTTTTGGATTTGCCTATCACTAAGGGTTTCAGTTTTTCACCACTTGCGCTTGCACACAGTAACACAGTGATCCTCTCTTTTGCTTGTTTTCCTCCCTTACAAGTATCCCCTTTGACAACAAGAGACCTGGATGGGAGTGTCCTAAAAAATAAGCCAGTCTCATCACAATTAAATATGTCTTTTTCATCATATCCTTCACAAAGTCCTTCAAGTCATTTGCTCCAGTCATCAACAACAGCATCACTAACATCAGCAGCTTCACCACTTAGAACTTTTGATGTTGTGTCTTGCCTGAAACCTGTGTAGCCATCCATTGCTTGCACTGAAATCATCATATCCAAGTTCAACTGACAGAAGTGTTGCCTTTTCTTGTATTATCCTTCCAGTAACAGGAATATTTTTACTCCATGCTTGACAAAACCAGTCAAAAATGGCCTTGTTGAGATCTGGATACAAGCAACGTCTGGCCTTAACAATCTTTCTGTCTCCACTTTCACCATTTTCCCACTGATTTATGATTGCATCCTTGTTTTTGACAATGTTGTTTATCTGTGTCTTGCCGACATTATAATCAATGGCCAGTTTTCTGGAACTTTCTCCCTTTTCATTCAACCGAATCACTTTAACTTTCTCTTCCAAGGTCAGAACTTTCCTCTTTCTGGAGTTTGACATCGCTGTTGTTGTTTGTTCAGTAGGAGTTGTTGTTTGCCAGTGAATTTACTTCAAGACTGATAAAATTTGTGGTGGCAGCCATGTTTATAATGGTGAGATCGCAAAGCATCACGGGAATCTGGGTAGGAAAAAAAACGCAGCATCACATGTGATTTTAACATATTATCGCTCACAAACATGTCCGCTGGCTAGGGGATTTTGCCATTCAGCTTGGGTTGCTGGCCGCGTTAGAGAGGTGGCCGTTGGTGAGGGGTAATTTCAATGGAGAATGAGTTAATACAATGGAATTGTGGCCGCTGGTGAGAGTGGCCTCTCAAGAGGGGGACCACTGTACCACAGTCATAGGGTCTGTGAGGAGGGAGGGACACTGCTCGGGTCTTGCTGAAAACAAGTTTGAGATCAAGATATTCCAAAGGCACATGAGAGAGGTCGGGGAACTCGCTGGCTGAAGGCTGCGGTGGTTTGGCGGGAGGCAGAGCGGAGTTCAGACAGGAAGCTAGGCAGGACTGGCTCCAGCCTAGGATGGTGTTGTCAGCCCAGTTACGGTGGGGGTTGTCCTGCATTAACCATGGTAATCTGAGGACGATGGGTACGTGGTAGTTGTTCATGACATGAAGCTGGATGGTTTCTGAGTGGTTACCGGAAATTCTTACGGTGAGCGGGGTGGTAAGGTGGGTGATGCTGGTCAAGCCGGTGCCACTGAGTGTCAGGACAGTGAGAGGGACGCCAAGAGCAAGTAGCAGGATTCCCAGACGCTTGGCAGTGACGGAGCAGATCAGGTTCCTGTCCGCCCCTGAGTCGACAAGGGCCTGGAGGTGGTGATGCTGGTTGTCATGGATAATGATGACAGGAAGTAACGGATGATTAGCGGGGGACTGGTTCCGAGCGTTGCCCACCAGGGCCCCTTGATTCACTGGTGGGCTCGTCCTTTTAGCGGGCAGGCTCGGCAGATGTGTCCCAGCTGACCGCAGTAGAAGCAGGCCCCCGTGCTCCGCCGGCGATGTCGTTCCTCCACTGACACCTGAACCCGGTCTACCTGCATGGGATTGACGGACACGGCGGGAGGTGGACAGGAGGTGAATCTGGGGCGGTTCTTCTCTCTCCTCAGTTGCTGGATCCGAGCATCAGTGCGGCTGGCGAGGTCCATGAGGCTGGAGAGGTCTGACGGCAGTTCCTGCGATACCAACTTGTCCTTGATGGCGTCGGACAAGCCATGCAGGAACGCGTTGATCTGGGCGTTCTCGTTCCAACCACACGAAGACGCCAACGTTCAGAACTCGATGGCATAATCCGAGGTAGATCGGGACCCCTGCCGCAGCTCCATGAGCTCTCTTTCCACCTCCTGGCCGGACAGAGTGCAGTCAAAAGTTCGCCTCATCTCCTCGGAGAAACCCTTGAAACTGGAACAGAAGAGTGCATTGGCATCCCAGACCGCAGTTCCCCACTCTCTGGCCTTGCCGGTGAGGAGCGTTATTGTATATGCTACCTGGGAGCGTTCTGTGGGGAAGGCCAGAGGTTGCAGTTCTAGAATCAATGAACATTGAGACAAAAACGATCTGCAAGTACCTGGTCCTCCATTGTAGGGCTGAGGTGCTGGAAGTCTCGGCTCGTGGAGAAAGGTGGTGGCAGGAGCTGAAGAATGAGACAGCTGAGCAGGGGTAGGCACGGCTTGACAGCGCTGCATCTGCGTGGTGAGAAGGTTGAGTGCGTTGGACAGGGTAGCGAGGTTCTGGGTAATTTGTTGTAGGTCTTGTTGGTGGGTTCCGAGGAGAGTCCCTTGCTGCTGGATGGCCATTCTCAGATGGGCGAGTTCCGCTGGATCCATGTTGGCTAAAACGTACTGTTAGGGCTGGTGGAGGTATGGTGAAGTTAGGATCCAAAAACAGAACACATAGTAATCCAATAAATAAGAGGATTTAATACAGGGAAGAAAAGGTGTGGCAAAAGATAAACAAACAGGACGAAAAACAAATAGCAAAAATAGTCCAGGCAAAATGAGAACAAACAACTTGACAAAAACATGAGACAGGCAAAGGCAAAAATGCTAGTGCAAAAAACCATAAACAAGAAAAGACCCTTAGTGCAAGAATCCATGAACCAGAAAATGTTAGTGCAAAAACCATGAACCATAAATAATCCTTAGTGCAAAAACCATGGACAAGAGAAAATCACTAGAGAGAAAAACCATGAGGAGCAAGAGAGGCACAGAAACGGCTAGAGAAGCAAACAAGACGTTTTGGCAAAAACAGAGTCTGAGAATGGCCTTTAAATAAGCAGCAGTGAAAACCAGGAAGTGAGTTCAGGGGAGAAGGAATTCTGGATCCGGATCGGCACTGGCATGAGAGATCCGTAATCTCTGGAGTGGATGTCCGGGGCAGAGCATGACGAGTGCTATTCTGACCTTAAAGAAGTATTTAGTAAGGGTAAATCAAATCAAGTTTATTTGTATAGCGCTTTTAACAATAAACATTGTCGCAAAGCAGCTTTACAGAATTTGAACGACTTAAAACATGAGCTAATTTTATCCCTTATCTATCCCCAATGAGCAAGCCTGTGGCAACGGTGGCAAGGAAAAACTCCCTCAGACGACATGAGGAAGAAACCTCGAGAGGAACCAGACTCAAAAGGGAACCCATCCTCATTTGGGCAACAACAGACAGCCTGACTATAATATTAACAGTTTTAACAGGTATAACCCTCAACTGTCCTCATGGGGCCGTCCTTCACAGGAGCGGTGCGATAAAACTCCGACCAGACACAGGGCACCAGGATGGATCAAGCAGGTCCGAGGGGCAGAAGAGGCCAGCATCTCAATCCCAGGATCAACATGTAACTCAGAGGGACAGATTGGGGGGGGGGGAGAGAGAGAGAAAGAAAACACGTTGTTAGGTATGCCCTAAAAATGACAAGTATTAAATCTGTGTGGTAGGCTCGCAGAGACGAGAGTCTTTACATCAGGCATAACACACAACAATGGCATGTTAATATGGTAAAAAATATCATGACCTGCTCTGGCTGGATGCTTGATTGGGTGATGGGAGCACACTCCTCAGCAATGATGAGATGCAGATGGGACCCTTAGGGCTGGCCAAGACAATTCAGTTACATTTCACCGGGTCTGGGACATGCGACAGGATGTCTGACGGCCGATTCCCTGCAGGCTACGATAGCCAGTCGAGGTCTCCACCCTCTCCACCAAAAGATTTCCTGTTGACTCCATGTAACTCAGAGGGACAGATTTGGGGTGGGGGGGAGGGAAAGAAAACACAGGTTGTTAGGTATGCCCAATGTCACCTGAATAAGTAGGAGCAGTATACATATTGCGCCGAGTACAAGCAGGGACTCCGGCAACTAACTATGACAGCATAACTAAAAGGAGAGAGGCCTGTGGCCTGCCACCACATCTCTACGACTGTGCCATCGATCTTCTGCCAGGTACATCACCTCCATGCAGCCGTATTTACCCCCTTTCTCAAAAGGAACAAACTGCCATGGAGGATTACATCCAAGAGTCCCTCAAGCAAGGGTACATACGTCCATCCAAGTCACCAACTTCGGTGTGGTCCTTCTTCGTGGAAAAGAAAGGAGGAGGCCTTCGGCCCTGCATTGATTGCAGAGGACTCAACCAGATCTCTGTCAAGTATCCTTATCCTTTTCCACTAGTTCCATCTACATTAAAACTACTTCGAACCGCCAAGATATTTTCTAAGCTGGATCTGCGCAGCGCATATAACCTTATCAGAATCAAGGAAGGAGACGAATGGAAGACCACCTTCAGCACTACTGCTGGCCATTTTGAGTACCGGGTAATACTATATGGGCTTTCTTCAGCGCCCAGTGTCTTCCAGTGTCTCATTAACGATGTGCTTCAGGACATGTTGGGAAGATTTGTCATTGCTTATATGGACGACATTCTGATTTACTCACCAGAGTCATCTGGGACATGTCAGATCTGTTCTCCAACATCTATTGAAGAAACACCTCTATGTGAAAGCCAAGAAGTGTGAGTTTCATCATCAAATTTCCTTTTTGGGGTCCATCATTAGAGCAGAAGGAGTCAGCATGGATTCCTCCAAGGTGTCTTCCATCACGTCCTGGCCTGTACCCACGTCAGTGAAGGAACTCCAACGTTTCCTAGGGTTCACCAACTTCTGTCGTCGTTTCATCAGAGGTTTTAGTACAATTGCTGCTCCCTTAACGGCCCTGTTAAAGAAGGGATCCAAATGCCTCCAATGGAACCTTGCAGCCGAGGAAGCCTTCGATCGACTCAAGACCGCCTTCACTTCAGCCCCGATTCTGAAACACCCTGACCTGACCAAACCTTTCATGGTTGAAGTAGATGCTTCTGAAACTGGGGTAGTCGGTGTCTTGTCTCAGCGTTTCGGCAAGAAACCCAAACGTCACCCAGTGGCGTTGTCCTCGAAAAAACTCATGTCTGCAGAAAGAAACTATGATGTTGGGAACAGAGAACTGTTAGCCATCAAACTGACTCTTGAGGAGTGGAGGCACTGGCTAGAGGGAGCTACACACCCCTTTGTGATATTGACCCCTTTATGTTATTGATAAGAATCTAGAATACCTCAAGAAAGCCAAAAGACTGAATCCGTGCTAAGCCAGATGGGCACTCTTCACACGTTTTCGGTTCACGATCTCCTTTCATCCAGGTTCCAAGAACTCCAAGGCAGATGCTCTCTCATATGTCTTCAGCCCGTCGCCTCATAACCCTGAGTCTCACCCTATTATCACACCCAACTGTTTCATCCAGACTATCACCTGGGACTTGGACCAAGAAATAAGAACCTCCCAGCCTTGGGAGAGTCCAGCCAACTGTCCTCCTGGCCTCCTGTACATCCCTAAGCATCTCCGAGGGAGACTCATCACATGGACACATGCATCTCCTGCCACGGGCCATCCAAGTAGCCAACAGACTCACCAGATGCTAAAAAGTAAGTACTGATGGGAGAACATGCGAACAGAGGTCAACCAGTTCATTGCTTCCTGCTCTGAGTGTGCCCAGGCAAAGGTTCCCCGAACCCCTCCCTCTGGTAAACTCAGTCCCCTCCCCGTACCTCAGAGACTCTGGTCCCACCTGGCCATTGATTTCATCACAGACCTACCACCTTCTCAAGGTAACACCACCATCATGGTCACCGTGGACAGATTTTCCAAGGCACTGAGACCCATTCCGCTACCTGGCAACCCTACTGCATTCCAGACTGCTAAATTGTTATTTCAGTATGTTTTCAGATACTTTGGCATCCAGGAGGATATAGTCAGTGACCGTGGTCCCCAGTTCATTTCAAGATTATGTACAGTGGTGCTTGAAAGTTTGTGAACCCTTTAGAATTTTCTATATTTCTGCATAAATATGACCTAACACATCAGATTTTCACATAACTCCTAGAAGTAGATAAAGAGAACCCAGTTAAACAAATGACACAAAAATATTATACTTGGTCATTTATGTATTGAGGAAAATGATCCAATATTACATATCTGTGAGTGGCAAAAGTATGTGAACCTTGAGGATTAGCAGTTGATTTGAAGGTGAAATTAGAGTCAGGTCTTTTCAATCAGTGGGATGACAATCAGGTGTGAGTGGGCACCCTGTTTTATTTAAAGAACAGGGATCTATCAAAGTCTGATCACAACACGTTTGTCGAAGTACATCATGGCACGAACAAAGGAGATTTCTGAGGACCTCAGAAAAAGCATTGTTGATGCTCATCAGGCTGGAAGGTTACAAAACCGTCTCTAAAGAGTTTGGACTCCACCAATCCACAGTCAGACAGATTGTGTACAAATGGAGGAAATTTAAGACCATTGTTACCCTCCCCAGGGGTGGTTGACCAACAAAGATCACTCCAAGAGCAAGGCGTGTAGTAGTCGGCGAGGTCACAAAGGACCCCAGGGTAAATTCTAAGCAACTGAAGGCCTCTCTCACATTGGTTAATGTTAATGTTCATGAGTCCACCATCAGGAGAACACTGAACAACAATGATGTGCATGGCAGGGTTGCAAGGAGAAGGCCACTGCTCTCCAAAAAGAACATTGCTGCTCGTCTGCAGTTTGCTAAAGATCACGTGGACAAGCCAGAAGGCTAGTGGATGGATAAGACCAAAATATAACTTTTTGGTTTAAATGAGAAGCATTATGTTTGGAGAAAGGAAAACACTGCATTCCAGCAAAATAACCTTATCCCATCTGTGAAACATGGTGGTGGTAGTATCATGGTTTGGGCCTGTTTTTCTGCATCTGGGCCAGGACGGCTTGTCATCATTGATGGAACAATGAATTCTGAATTATACCAGCACATTCTAAAGGAAAATGCCAGGACATCTGTCCATGAACTGAATCTCAAGAGAAGGTGGGTCATGCAGCAAGACAACGACCCTAAGCACACAAGTCGTTCTACCAAAGAATGGTTAAAGAAGAATAAAGTTAATGTTTTGGAATGGCCAAGTCAAAGTCCTGACCTTAATCCAATCGAAATGTTGTGGAAGGACCTGAAGCGAGCAGTTCATGTGAGGAAACCCACCAACATTTCAGAGTTGAAGCTATTCTATATGGAGGAATGGGCCAAAATTCCTCCAAGCCGGTTTGCAGGACTGATCAACAGTTACCGGAAACATTTAGTTGCAGTTATTGCTGCACAAGGGGGTCACACTAGATACTGAATGCAGTGACCAAGTATTATAATTTTGTCTCATTTGTTTATCTGGGTTCTCTTGATTTACATTTAGGACTTGTGTGAAAATCTGATGTTTTAGGTCATATTTCTGCAGAAATATAGAAAATTCTAAAGGGTTCACAAACTTTCAAGCACCACTGTACCTGTTTCATGGAACAATTAGGAGTCTCAGTGAGCCTAACATCTGGATATCACCCCCAGTCCAGTGGCCAGATGGAAAGGGCTAACCAGGATGTTTCCTTTGGATTTTCTGCAGGAGGAACCAGGTGACTGGTCTCAATTAATCCCGTGGGCCGAGTATGCACAGAACTCGCTTAAGCACTCTGCTTAACGCAACTAACACCATTTCAGTGCATGCTAAGCTACCAGCCACCCCTGTTCCCATGGGACGACGCACCCACTCAGGTTCAAGCAGTGGTTTTTATGAAGCCAAGCAATTTGGGAGGAGGTTCACCAGTGCATTGAGACAGTAAATGCCAAGTATAAGGAGTACGCCAACAAGCCCTGAAGTGATAACCCAGAGTTTACTCCTGGAGACAGAGTATGGGTGTCCATGAGAGACCTCAAGGAACCCAACACATGCAAGAAGCTTCAGGCATGCTACATCAGTCTGTACAAGATACTCCAGCGCATCAATGAAGTCTCATACCGACTAGAACTCCCACCTCACTGCCGTATAGCCCCAGCCTTCCATGTTTCATGTCTGAAACCAGCCATTCAAGGTCCTCTTGCTGAGAATGCTCCTGCCCAAGATCATCTTCCTCTTAGCCTCGAAGGAGAACCCATCTACCAGGTGAACAGAATGCTCGACTCTAGACGCAGAAGAGGACAGTTAGAATATCTGGAAGACTGGGAGGGCTACGGACCAGAGGAACAAAGCTGGGTAGGAGCCAAAGACATTCTAGATCCACTGCTCACACATGAGTTTCACTCACAGCACCCCTACAAGCCTGCACCAAGGGGGAGAGGGAGCCCCAGGAAAAATGTAGCTCCCAGAGGGAGCTCCTTGGGGGGAGTGGTCTGTCAGTAATAGTGTTGAGTGATGGTGCTAACTAAACTACAAACATGGCTTCTCGGAACTACAACACCCAAGAAGCACAGCGCCCCCTGTCACTGGCTTATTGAAGTCACCTGTCTCTCATAATCAGCTACGCTACTTTAACCTCTCTCTCACACACACTCACTGTGAAGTATCGTTCTGAGTTTACCCAGTCATTCCAAGCCTTATCTATTCTGCCTGTTTTCCTGTGTTTCTGACCCTCACTACTGTTATTTCCAACTACATCTCTAGTCTGCCCTATATTGCTCTGTTTGCCAATTGACCGACCCTTGCCTGCCTTTGACTGCTCTTCTAGTTTTGTGATTTGGCTACATCTTCAGTTTGCTTCCCCGCTCTCCCCTGCATATACATCCAATACAGTAAGTGCCTGCAACCTGGCAAGAACTTAATAATAAATATAATAACTTTGATATTTGTGAGTTGTGATTTCTAGTACTATAACAATTTAAAAGTAAAAAAAAAAAAGATTCACAGACTCTTGCCTATGCTTTGTGGACACCTGGGTTTCCTGGACCCCACTTTGAGAATCGCTGGTGTTGAGGATGTGTTATTGTTATGTTAATGAACATGCTTATCTTTCTTGCTCCAAATTGCTATAGCTTTGGTGTTTCTGCTTTTTATTTTCTATGAAATGCAACATTTCTGTCATTCATATTTGCCCGGAAGCAAGTGGTTCTTGTAATTACTGATAATGCTGAGTGTTTTTCTTTCTGTTGTCTGATTCTTCCTTGAGTAAAGTCCTTCAGTTTGCCTCAGGATGCTGTACCTTTTTGCTAAATTTCGTGTTTCTGTAAGCCATCATTTTTGTATACAGTGCTGATGTGCTTTTTGGGTTCAGATTTTCCTCTTAAGAAGTTAACGTCCTGTAGAATTAGTATACCTTTAACATCTAACATGGATATTTCTCGCAACTGATTTTGAATAAGAGAAACAGTTTGCAAAGGGTTCCTTTGCACCCCCCTACTGACCTTTGAGTCTCTATCATTTGATATTCCACAGAAGGACGATTTAATTAGAAATGGTAAACACAATAAGAGAATAAATAAATACAGCGATAAACAATTCTAAAATTACAAACCTCTTAATGTTTAATTTTTATCCAGTTTCAAATGAAAATTTCCAGATGCTCAGCTCAAGCTTGCACTGTAATAAAATCCTTTTTCACATATTTCACATTGTGAAATATAAATAACCAGCTCACCCCATTTACAGGCTCATATTTCACCATTTCGTCTTGCCCCTGTATATATAACTGATTATTACACTTTTGGGAGGAAAATAAAACACAAGCGATGAGTCTATAATTGTTAATTACCTCCACCAATTTTGTTGGAGGAGGTCATGTTTTCACCTCCGTTTGTTTTTTCCCCAGCGTAACTCAAAACATATTGAATGGATTTTGATGAAATTTTGAGGAAAGGTGAGCCATGGGGGCCAATGAAAAATTTTAGATTTTGATGCAAATCAGAATATGCAACTTGGCGGAGGTATGCACTCTACCAAGTGCCCTTCTGGTTTTCAGTGTTTACTGAATGCATTAAAGACAGCACTTGGCTTTGAGGTTCATTTAGCTTACAACCCTTTAGGTCATGCAGATCCATTCACCCACTTTATTAGCTCACCAGCTGTAGGCGATGAGCTATTGCCATCACGTGGCGTCTGCCGTCCATCTACAATTCGCAAAAATTGCTACTCCTCCCTGAGTTTTCAATGGATTTAATCAGTCTGCACAATAGTTACTCCTTGGTTGTTGTGGTTTTTTCTTTTCATTAAGATGTTGCTAATTAGGCCGATTAACGAGCTTTTAGGAAAATTGCTATTCCTTCAAGTTTTTTGAGGATTTTGATTCTGATTGTTTTATTTGGAAGGTTTAATTAGTGTGTACAAAAGTTACTCTTTGGTTTTGTGATTTTTCTCATTAGCAAGTTGCTAATTAGGGTGATTAACAGACTTTCAGGAGAATCATTACTCCTTCCTGAGTTTTTAATGCATTTTGATTAGATCTTCCAAACAAGACAATCAGTGTGCACAATAGTTACTCCCTGGTTTTGTGATTGGTAAGGCCATGTGAGCTACTGTGTCGCTGACACTCTGGTTGTTGTATTGTTGGTGCCTTCTGGTGGGTTACTGTTCAAAATGAAAACCAAATGTTTATCACACTTTTACTGGATTGACAATTTTTTCATTATTCTTAATTTTTGCAAACTTGGTCATTTTATGTGGACTGATAATATCTTTAATTTGTCTATGGTTTGCTTTTTCTGCTACATTTACAGTGATTTGTTTAAAGGATATATGCAGAACCTTTATTTTTATATACATTTCTGAGTGGATAGTATTTCCATCCTTGACTCTTGTATGCTGCAGAAATTTAAAAAATATATATTTTTGAGAGTTAAAATCAACCGCAAAGTTGGCATTTGAGCTGCCCCGCTGAGCTAGCCATCCCTGAGTGCGTGACGTCACAGCGGTAACCAGTTTTAAGGCCAAGGCCTTTTACAGCTATAGACCAAAGTCATATAAATAAAAATTTATGGTCAAAGTAAGAAATTCCATTATGGTCTGAGCTGTCGTATCCGACAGATCTCCTTTCTCTCAGTGTTCCTGGTTGAGGGTTGCATGTTTTCTGCGGTGACTGATCAGTCCTATTTGGGAACGGCAGTGTCGTTGACAGTCAGGGCAGGCAAAGTCGGTACTGCTTGGAGGAGTTTGGTTTTGTCTGGCATGGCGGGCTAAACGGAATTCCTGGAGCATTTCGATGCGTCGATGCTCAAATTTCTCAACACCAACATGACAGATGGATCGCCACTCTGGACGGTTTAGAGCCTGACTCTCCCAGGTTTCAATAGGTATTTCACATACTTTCAGGTTGGATTTCAAGACATCCTTGAACCTCTTGTGTTGTCCTCCTCGTGAACGCTGTCCACTGACTAACTCTCCATAGAAAAGCACCTTCGGTATTCTGCTATCCTCCATGCGGGCGAGATGTCCAGCCCATCGGAATTGGCCTTTGATGAGGAGTGCTTCAATACCTTCTATTTCACAGCGCTCAAGTACTGTAGTGTTTGGTACTCTGTCCTTCCAGGAGATGCCACAGATTTTGCGGAGGCATCTAAGGTGGAATTGGTCAAATTTTTTCACATGGCGACGATACCAGGTCCAAGATTCACTTCCCGTACAGGAGAGTAAATAGCACAACTGTTCTATACACACCAAGCTTTGTGCTGAGGCGAATACCATGATCAGACCATAGTCTGTGCTGCAACCGTCCAAAGCTGACACTTGCTTTGCTAATTCGGGAAATGATCTCATCATCTATACAGGCATTCTGTGAGAGGAAGCCACCCAAATAGCAGAACTTCTGCACAACCTTTAACTGATCATCACCGATCTTAATGACTGGGTCCACAGGTGGGCTGCCTGGTTTTGACTGAACCATCACTTCAGTTTTTTTATACTGATAGTAAGACCATAGCATGTAGCTGCTCTAGCGAAATCATTGAGAATGCTCTGTAGGTCCTCCTCTGTGTGAGCAATCAGTGCGCAGTCATCTGCAAAGAGTAATTCTCGTAGAAGTAGTAGAGACACCTTTGTCTTGGCTTTCAGACGCTGGAGGTTGAAAATGCCACCGTCGCTTCTGAACCTGATCATGACTCCTTTGTTGCAGTCCTTAAAGGCATTGTTGGGGTTCACCCAGAAAGAGACCCCGAGATTCCTTCGTGAGCCCCCTCGGATCCGGGACGAATGATAGAACGAGAGAAACAGACAAGGGAACACCTGAGTTGTTCACATGCCAGTTTATTCGCACAGTCACTTCGTCAAAGATGAAAGATTACAAACACCTTTTATAACAAATCATAATCTCTCCAAATGGCTATTGTGTCTGTCAAATGTGTGTGTGTTTGTATGTGACCTCAGAGAGGTGTGTGTGTGTGTGTGTGTGTGTGTGTGTCTGTCTATGGGAGGGTGTGAGTGAGTGACATCATTTTGATATCTGTGTCTATGTGCTAGGTCAGCAAATCACATCTTAATTCCATATGTATGTGTGTGAAAGAAACCTTCAATAATAAGCAAAATAATATTTCAGCAATTCAGCAATTTCATTTACGTATGTCAAAGCGCGTGAGATGTTTTTACGACAATGTTTTAAACAAAGACTATGTTTGGTCTAACAAAGAAGTGTTCTTCTCCACTGGACGAAGGTCAGGCTACACAGGAACAGTTTAAAATCACTGCCATAGTATATGCAATAGTCCAAAATAATAAAGGATCTTAAAAAGCTCTAAAATATACTATAAATAATATATACTATAATATATACTATAATATATAATATAAGAGTCTTAACTCTTTGTTCAGCAATAAGGCTACCATTACATCCAACATTAAAGTGTGTGTGTGGGTCGATCTGACACTAAAACAGACCTTGGTGGGTCCTTCAGACACTTCTCTGTTCAAAATACACATTTCATAAACAAAATGTTCCCAAACAATGTCCAGCCGAGACAGAAGGTCATTTTTAACTGAACCTTAAGTTAACTCTTAATTTTGTCACCATTTTAATAATAATACTTATAAGAATAATAAGAATAATACTTATATAACCCTAACAATCCCCCCCTTTGATAATAGTATCACTATTATCAAATCCTATTATCACCTCATGATCATATATGTGATTACATCGAGAATTAATCCTGAGTTAATCTTTGCCCTTCTTGACGTATATTGGTGCTCAGAGGGCGGGCATGCCCAATCAGCCCTCGTCCCACCTCACCGGAGCTTAGAGAAACTCAAAACCTCTTAATTCCCAGATACACGCTACTTCCTTCAGAGTAATTTGTTCTAAAACAGTGAGGGGAAAAATGAAATTAGAAGGCATATCGACCTATAGTGAGAACAGAGTCCTGTAAGAATAGAGTTTCAGAGCATGGAGATGTGTAATAATAGTAGAAAACGGCATCAGATGAAAGACATAACACATTCGTGTGGTGTGCGCTTGTGCAGTCCAGTTAGCGAAGTTAGTCCAGAAGATGTTGTCTCGAAGTCCAGCTCGAGCGGGTAACCCTGCTCCGAGCAATGAAGTGGTCCAGAAGGCTCGGGCGGGTAACCCTGCCCCGAGCAAAGATGAAGCCGTCACGAAGGCTTGGGCGGGTAGCCCTGCCCCGAGCAACAATGAAGTCACGAAACCCGTGATGAGGACTGTCATGGTTGTAGTGAGGATGATTGGTTCCAAACGGGGCGCAAGATCTCTTCCCCTCTTTGTTCACAACGTCTTGAGGATTCTCAGTCGAATCTGTGTAGAGCTCAGAAATAGAGAGAGAGAGAGAAAACTGGCCAGAGGGAGACTAGATAGGGACACAAAGTGTTAATAGCAGCAAACTTGTTATTGTAACACAACTTTGTTATGGAGCCTTCTTCAATCGAGTGGCATGGATCCACTGTGGAAAAAGATCAGTTAAAACAGCAGCAAAAGTAATGGCGACTATGTCTGCAGGCCCATTATATTGTTTTTCCAATTGTCCAAATCATTACTTTAAAAAGTCATCACACCAGCACCTGTCTCCCACGTGAAAGGGGTGTGTGGTGGAGATAATATTGTATTATTGACCTTGGTACAAATTTTATGCAACTTATCTATAAGGGCTGCAGAATACTCATCCATATGCATTTTCAAATCAGAGGGAGCCGGAGTTCCCTTCTTCCAGGGGAAGTCTTTATTTCCAAAAATAATTTCTTGGTGTCACACGAATTTCAGCCAGAATGAATTATGGATTACAGAAGCAAACCTTTGTCCTGCATGACCTTAATTAATTTGTCTTTCAATGTTCGATTAGTACGTTCTACGATACCAGAGGATTGAGGAATGTGAAAACACCAGTTTAGTTTAGAGATACTTACAAAGGTTTTGTGTGACTTTTGAGGTGAAAGGGGTACCCTTGTCTGAGTCTATGGCATTTGAAACCTCATAACTATAATTTATTTTATTGTTTGTAATAAATAAATAATTTATTTTATTATAAAATAAATAAATAATTTATTTTATTGTTATTTTATTGTTTGTTTTTCTTTTTTACTGTCCAGTGTTCTTAGGTACCTTCAAAGGCACTTATAAATAAAATGTATCATTATTATTATTATTATAACTACCGTAGGTATCAAAACGAGAAACTACCTTCGTGTTCTCTCGAGAACAGGGAAAAACTTCTACCCATTTAGAGAATTTGTCCACAATCAAGATGACAAAAATCAAATGAAAAAGAAAAAAAAAAAGCGTATGTCTCATGCAGAATATCAGGCTGATATTGATTGAACACACAATAACCACAGAGGTGTGATATTATAAATTATAAAACAAGAACCGTCTGAGGGTTTAGAACAAAAACCACCAATAAAGATCCCTAGAGACCCCTATTACTGATAAATTAATTTAATGGGTCTGTAAATTTTGCAACACCTGTTTAACTTGATGTGACGAGTGCAAGATCAATGGGTGAGACAAAAACCAATTTTTCCGCATCTAAAACCATCAAAGCACATGCGGAGACAGCCCCCAGACACACAGGTAAGCCTTGAGCAACAATGTCTAATGTTTTGGATAAAAACGCACAATGATGCATTTCCCCCCTCACGCTCCCCAGAGGCCGTGCCCCGGTGTCCACAGGCATAGAGGTGGAAGGGCTTGAAGTGAGCAGGTGACCCAGGGGCGGAACAAAGGGTGCTTCTGAGGGAGTGATAAGCGACCACCATAGCGTCAGTCCAGGTCAAAGGATGTTGCAGTGGAGGAGGTTTTGTGTCTAGAATGACAGCCTTGAGAAAGTTCAAAACTTCAAAAGTTCAAATACTTAAGTGTCCATACAATATTGCAGCTTGGTTCTGGAAACCCTAAACCCCTTATGCACCAGATGTTGGAGCGGCGCAAGTGTCAGTGTCTTGGCAGATTTCTGGTGACTCAGCAGACACCAGAACACACAGACCACAGAGTCCCGAGGGAGGGAGAAGGTCACAGAGCGCATTATGAATTACAGCTGAAAAAAAAACAGCAGGAGAGTCAAATGAAACCTTGAGTCCAAACGCTATCTCCTCATGTGCGTGGGAAAAAAAGGCAGAACAGAGATCATTAATGGCAGGAACCTGTGATATTACAGAAGAAACAATCAATTCATTAATCTTACGTAAATCTTGTGTAAAGTGTCTCACCACGCCTTGCTCGAGAAGAGACTGTAGGATGACATGGATCCAGAGAGAGAGGTACTGCTTATTATAAACAGGATGCACATGAATAGTTTCATGTCAATTTAAGTTCCAGGTTGCAGTGCAACAAAATGCGGAAAGGTTCAAGGACAATGAGTACTTATACAAGCCAATGTATCATAATCATGATAATTTATGAAGTTTTTTTCTTAATGGTTAAACAAAGATAAACCCAAGTCTCCGATTTATAAACAAAAAGTTATTCAAGTAAACGTTTGTTAACTGTTTCTTGCTGAAAAAAAAAAATTATGGTTAACTAAATACATTAAAAGCCTAACCATTCCATATCCTCTGTGGTTTTTAAAGGCAAAAGTATGGAGGTTTAAAACTCAGCAAACAGTTAATCAGAGCATTTCATATCAATAGTTCGAAATTAGGAGGAACATGGTTAAGCTTAGCCTCATAAGTAGCAATAAGTTTAAAGAAAGATAAGGAGATAAAAAAAACAGGGCAAATTGAAATGACAAACAATTTCACTGAATGTAATTTGAATGAAATTGAATAGCTGATAAGCACTCTTTGTTGGATTCGATATGTGACAGAGACTGAAAATACATTTTTAATTCAATTAACAGTATTAATGAGAATTGGTTGTCTTGGACATTTCAACTTTATGTATATGGAATTTACCTAATAATATAAATAGATTACTTATTACATTTATTATTGTGAGAAAGTGCCAAAAATAATGATTTTCTCTGCTCATTGCAGATTTCTGTGGCTGTCCTTGCCTGCTATTCTTGCATGAGTTGTTTATATTATAGCTATCTGTAACAGTCTGGGAGCCCTTATCTCAATGTTCACTGAGAAAAGAGACAAAGCATATTGCTACGGAACAATTATTCAAAATATTATTTATAATAGGACGACAATTATTCAAAAAATGTCAAAAATGAAGTAAAAAGCGGGTTAGCTCGCTGTTGAACTAATTTCATGCTTCCCAGACAAGTCCACATTTCGCTAAAACGCGTCAGAAACAGGAGTATATAGGATATTTAAAGGTTAGAATTACATATGATTAATAAAAATACCACTACACCAGCGGCGGTGAGAGCGCCGAATCCTAACCACTAGACCACCACACGATCAGTTTAAAATAGATCAACATTAAACATTAGGTTAAACATTAAACTTTTCGGCATTTCCATTCACACGTAGGGTAAATATATTTGATGCCTTTTATTATGCCTTTAAACAGGAAGTGGTATAATACTCAATATTTTAAAAATGATTCCTGATAAATATCTTCAAATCTGAAAGTGATATTTGATTTGGCTGAATTAATCAAACTCTAAGCCTTAAATATATTTCTTCTGTTTTTACCATGTCTGTTTAATTTAAGTGAATGTTTTAAAAATGGTTTTTGTGTTGTATTTGCTTGTACAGTTATTTCATTATTTAAGGTCTGAACGCATAGAATTACTGCCCAAATCTGATGAGACGAGAGCTTTGCCCTAAAGAGCTGCTTTTTTCTTTTATCCAGTGCGCATGCCCAGTTCACAAGCATCATGGGAACTGGAGTTCTCATAATTTTGAAAACTTAGTATTCATCATTTATAAGATCTAGACATGAAACTGCATTAATAGCTGCACTATTAATTATTAAAACGCATTAATAGTCTTGTAGAGTGCTCGCGGACCTGTTCAGAGATCACCTCGCAGACCACTCGTGACCTTCCTGATAACCTTCCAGTTACAAGTTTCAGACTATCAACACAATGAATATAAAATAAAATGTAGATGATCTACTCACCAAACGCTGAAACTAATTGATTAAGAAGCAGATTTTTCCTCTGATGATGTTAAGGGGAAGAGGATCTCTTCTCTTGGGTTTCAGTGATGAGATTCACAAACGATTCGGATCTTTTTCGGGACGAAACATAAATGACTCGATCGAGCGAATCGATACAGACGCATCAACGGCATTTGTTGAGTTCATGCACACGTAATGGTTTGAGGAAAGTTCATACTTTAATTTCATGCAGCATGAGAGTGTGATTATTGTTTACAATTTTGGAGCATTGCAGAAAAGATGATGCTAAACAGTAAAGGGGCCATGACACATCCCTGCTTGATTCCATTTATCACTGGGAATGCTTCTGATGTGGTCCCGAAGTCAGATACACGGGCCATCATACCTTCATGAAAAGAGCGAATGATCTTGACTACTCTTGATGGACATCCAATCTTTAGAAGTAACTTCCAGAGCCCTTCACGACTGACAGAGTCGAAGGCTTTGGTGAGATCTACAAACACTATAAACAGGTCTAGGTTTTGTTCCCTGCATTTTTCCTGGACTTGTCTGGCTGCAAATAGCATGTCTGTTGTGCCTCTACCAGATCTAAAGCCGCATTGACTCTCTGGAAGCATACTGTCAAGATGAGCGGTGAGACGATTGACGATCACTCTGGCAAGAATCTTGCCAGCAGTGCTAAGCAGTGATATGCCATGATGGTTGTCGCATATACGTCTATCGCCTTTATTCTTATAGAGGTGAATTATCAAAGCGTCTTTGAAGTCCTGTGGAACTTCACCTTCTGTCCAGAGTTCCTTGAAAAGCTGTGTTAGTTCGTATGCAAGCTTCTCTCCGCCATATTTGTACACTTCTGGAGGGATACCATCCTCACCTGGTGCTTTGCCACTAGAAAGCTGTTTAATAGCCTTGATTATTTCATCAGCAGTTGGTAATTGATCAAGCTCTTCAATCACTGGGCTTTGCGGCATTTCTGCAATCGCCTCTTCAGATATTGTTGACTGGCGGTTAAGCAACTGATTGAAGTGCTGTGCCCATCTCTCAGTAATGAGTGAGGGTTCTTTGATCACAGTGCGCCCATCAAGGTCAAATAGTGGGCTAGCTCCTCTGGATGAAGGTCCATAGACAGCCTTGAGTTCACTAAAAAACTTCTTGGAATTCTTTGTATCAGCAGCTTCCTGTAGTTTTCTTGTCCTGACTCGCCACCAGTTGTCCTTCATCTCAAGGCCTTTTACAGCTATAGACCAAAGTCATATAAATAAAAATTTATGGTCAAAGTAAGAAATTCCATTACCGACTTGCTGAACTAAGACTGATTTGACTTCATTGATTGTGGGTTGATTCTCATTAAAACAGGATAGGTGTCATAACTTATGCAACATGTACATGCATGCATTTTCACTGATAAAACGTAAAAGGCTAATTAAATAATCAGATGAACTGAGACAATCACATTCTGAAGCAAATTAAATAATCTTATACTGGTAACTTAAATACACACAATACAAGTTACATGTATTAATCTAAATGCAGGTAAACAACTTTTTTTTTTTAATCCAAATGAGAGTCGGAGTTTACCCGTCTGTGTTCTCACTTCTTGAAGGCCGATCTTGTGGCCGATTGTTTTGAAACAATCTAACTTTCAGTTGTTCGTTCAGTTCTCTGTTCATTCACTTCTTCCACGTAAGGGCGAGATGGCAGCGATATCCAGTGGAGAAAATCAGACGGCTGGTTCACTCATTCTCCATACTGACTACTCCACCATTACTGCTCGGCTCAGGCAATTACTAAAACCCGGGACGGGATGTCACTGGTTTTAGCAACAACCGCGGGGAGGTCACTGCCCGAGCGATATGTCCTGTCCTGGGTTTTACCAACAACCCTCGGCTCACGCTCTGGGAGGACTGGTGCAACTAAACTCGCTTTACTTTAAAAAAATAATAATAATAAAAAATACTTTCCTTTTCTTGTAGTTTTATTTAATTGTTGATGCTGCACCCTCTTTCAATATGGGCTTATAGCCAATGCTCCTCAACAGATCAGAGGTTTTGTATGAGTCTTCAGTAAAATGTGCAGAGCAGAGGAGAGACCACTTCGTAGGCACCCACTGTGCCAGTGAACTTCTCGCAAAACGCATCCAAACCTTTACAGTTTGAACATTCTTGGGCCATGAATGCAATGTAAATCCACCTTCTGTCATGTTGCTGTACAGGCTAGCAACACATCTACGTGGCATGGTGATCAGTTAGCTCAAAATGGAGGATCAGAGTTGCAGTCAGCTCTGTGTTTTAGTATAGCGGAAATGGTGATGAGACCGATAGACTTCCTATATGAGTCACTTTAATCGCAAAAATTACTATATTAGATTTATCGTTAAAGCTTAAAACTATTCCTATGTCATTCTTAAGGTCTCAAGGCATTTATAAATGAAAGTGAGGCTATGGCTCTGCGTATATGCTTTAAGTATTCACTCCCCGAAACAACTTGCATTACAACCTGCAAATGAATTGGTCTTAATTGGCATTATATTTCATGAATTTTTTGATCGCTTCTCTGATTAATGCCATTCTTACCCGATCACTGTCGTTTGATGGCTAGCCTCCTCTAGGCAGAGCCATAATTTTATGCCATATTCTTTCCATTTTGTTATTAATGAATCTAACGATGCTTAATGGGTGTTCAAACCAGCTTCTTTTGAGAACCAAATCCTGATTGGCACTTTTTTGCTTTGCTAGCTCCTATGTGTTTACGTATGTTCTGTAACAAACTCTGCAACCTCCCAGAAACATGTGTAATTATGTTGAGCTCATATGACACTGAATGTTTGCAGGTCAGCTCCATTCCTCTAATCATGTGACTTCTGATGGCACGTGGCTACACCAGAACTAATTTCAGAATTTCAGTGCTACAGGGAGAATACTTCTGCAATCCCAACTTCTGTTTTATATTTGTAAATTTGCAAACTAAACTGATTTTTTTTCATCCCACTTCAATATCATGGGCAGTTTTTGTAGATTCATAACAAAGTTCTCATTTAAGTCCATTTCAGTTCCAGACTATAAAGCTACAAATGTGGAAATGTTAAAGTGGGAGTGAATACTTATGCAAGCCAGTGTATACTGACATAACCAGTGTAGATGAAGGAAAATGCAACATAACCACTCTTTGCACTGCCTTGTTTGGAAAGTGTGAAATCAAGTGTTACAGATTGTGCTGTTAACTGCAGCAGATGCGCTACATAACCTTGTAAATCTATCTTTCTCTCTTTCTTTCACTAAACATTTGGAACAGGTAATGCCCAAAACATCTGTGGCTCCAGCAGCACTGCAGCCAATTTTGGCCTCATCTCAGCAGCCTGTGCTCCTTACTGCCAAGCTCAGCTCTGCTCTGCTGCCCTCAACAGGCCCGGTGCATCAACTCCACATTTTTAATCCCCAACCTGGCACTGCCACTGTCCCGCCTGGAACCACTAATGCCACCCAGCCATGCCCTGGCAGTGCCCAGCCTGGCTTTAACATAATCCAGCCTTGCCCCAGCATCACCATGACACTCAGCACCAACATCAGTCAGTTCAACACTAGCAGCACCAAACACAATGCACAGCTTCCCAGCATTCTCATCTCACCCCAGCCCAGCAAACCCCACGCTGTATCATCTGCTCAAGCTAATAGCGACTCTGCAAATACAGGCACACCTCCCACAGCCCGGAGCTGCGAGCCCTGCCCTAATACCCCTGTGAGTACAACATCTAAACAATGGCAAAAAAATTTTTTATATAAAAATCACACTAAACATGAACTAGACTGTAAGGTATGTGAAAATGTACAGATTTGTTAAACAGTGAATTAATCTATATAATCAGCTACTGTATCCTGCAAGGTGTGTATCGAGACTAAAAAAAAATTCAGGCAGTTTTTACTTCCAGGTGGGAGGTCAGAAGCTCACTAGACACATGAGATAACACGTGTTCACTACAACTTTATTAAATCTTAAATGACAATGAAAAATATGAAGTACCTTAGATTTGCAGATTAAACCCATTTTATACCAGAAGCGATGGTATAAAGAGAGAGACAAAACCTAATGCATAATAAAAATGATTCACATAATACAAATATTCTAAAATTGAGAAATGAAATCAGCTTGTAAAAGAACAATTATTTAGTAAAAAATAAATCTTGAGCTGAAGTGCAACCCATTGAATTTTGCATTTGGTCTGTGACACTTTTCATTTCACACAATGGAGCATTCATTTCTGTTTTTATTCACTGGATTAGTAAATAAAATGTCCAAGTATGTGTACTGTAAATATCAGTTTATTATAAACATGCAGTTTTTGTTAATCCATGTGCTGCTTCAACAGGTTGTGACAGTTTGTGTAGGTGGGTGGAGCACACAAGGACGGCAGGACAGAACTGAGTTCACAAAACTGGCTTTATTCAGCTTTTCGGCCTATGCAATCTCTCACACACACCCAGACACACGCACACACATCAGTCATCTGGATGAGGAGAGAGCTCCCTCTGCTCTCGCTCTCTCTCCTTAAATAGGGCACGGTCACTGGGAAGACACACAAACACATTAATTAATGACAGGTGTAGTGATTCTGCCACTTACCTTCCCTGACTCCGCCCTCCTGTCAAAGACCGATGCTTGACCACGCCCCCGCTGCCACATACCCCCACCGCCCGACTCAGGACGGGCGGCTGTCCGGCCTGCAGCCAACTCCCCCCCCCTTGACGGGAGAGGAAGTCCGCCACAACCATCTGCGCCCCCGGCCTGTGGATCACCTTGAAGTTAAAGGGTTGGAGTGCCAGATACCAACGGGTGATCCACGCGTTGGCATCCTTCATGCGGTGGAGCCACTGGAGGGGTGCGTGGTCTGAACAGAGGGTGAAAGGGCGTCCCAGCAGGTAGTACCAGAGGGCGAGGACCGCCCACTTGATCGCCAGGCACTCTTTCTCAATGGTGCTGTAGCGCCTCTCACGCACTGACAGCTTGCGACTAATGTATAAGACTGGGCGATCCTCCCCCTCCACCTGCTGGGACAAAACGGCCCCCAGCCCTCTGTCCGACACATCCATCTGCAACATAAAGGGGAGAGAAAAGTCAGGGGAGTGTAAAAGTGGCCCCCCACACAGTGCAGCCTTTACCTTAGAAAAAGCCCGCTGGCATTGCTCCATCCACTGGACTGGATCTGGTGCCCCCTTTTTAGTCAGATCAGTCAGCGGGCTGGTGACGTCCGAATAATTAGGTATAAACCTACGATAATAGCCAGCCAGCCCCAGGAACTGTCTCACCCCCTTTTTGGTCTTGGGCCTCGGGCAGGCCGCAATTGCTGCTGTCTTGTTAATTTGGGGACGCACCTGCCTGTTGCCCAAGTGGAAGCCCAGATACCGTACTTCCACCCGCCCAATCGCACACTTCTTCGGGTTGGCTGTGAGACCCGCTCGCCTCAGTGACCTAAGGACGGCCCTCAGATGTTCGAGGTGCCTCGGCCAGTCATTGCTATAGATAATAATGTCATCGAGGTAGGCGGCCGCGTAGGTGGCGTGGGGGCGGAGGACCCTGTCCATCAGCCGCTGAAACATAGCGGGCGCCCCAAACAGCCCAAAAGGAAGTGTGACGAATTGGTGTAAGCCAAACGGTGTGGAAAAGGCCGTTTTTTCCCAGGATAATGGAGTCAAGGGGATCTGCCAATAACCCTTTGTTAAATCCAGTGTCGAGTAAAAACGAGCCGTGCCTAGCCGATCGAGCAACAAATGATGCATGAGGCATACATGAGGCATTGGGTACGCATCGAATTTAGACACCGCGTTGACTTTTCTATAGTCCACACAGAACCGGACCGACCCGTCGGCCTTGGGTACCAAGACCACCGGGCTGCTCCAGTCACTGTGGGACTCCTCGACGATGCCCATTTCAAGCATGGCCTCGAGTTCTTCCCGAACCACTTTTTTCTTGTGCTCGGGTAATTTTTAAGGGCGGCTACGCACTACCACCCCCGGGGGCGTCTCAATGTGGTGCTCTATGAGGTTGGTGCGGCCGGGCAGGGGCGAGAACACGTCCGAAAACTCGGTCTGCAACTGGGCAACCTCTGCGAGTTGGGTCGGGGAGAGGTGGTCTCCACAGGGGACCGGAGAGGTATGCGATGCCAATGTTCCCTTTTGAACCTCCGGCCCCAGCTCCGCCTTCTCCGGAACCACCGACACCAACGCCATGGGGACCTCTTCGTTCCAGAGTTTGAGCAGGTTGAGGTGGTAAATCTGTAGCGCCCCACCCCTATCCGTTCGCCTCACCTCATAGTCAACGTCCCCAACTCGCCGTGTGACCTCAAAGGGTCCTTGCCACTTGGCGACCAATTTGGAGCTCGATGTGGGCAACAGTATGAGAACTTTATCTCCCGGTGCGAACTCCCTAAGGCGTGCACCCTTGTCGTACAGGCAGGTCTGTCATTCTTGGGCCTGCCGCAAATTCTCCTGAGTTAGGTGCGTGTGTGGAGTTTTGCGCGCAGGTCAATAACGTATTGGATTTCGTTTTTACTTGGTGAAGGTCCCTCCTCCCAGTTTTCCCGCAGCACATCTAGAATGCCGCACGGCTTACGCCCGTATAATAATTCAAATGGGGAGAACCCCGTGGAGGCTTGGGGGACCTCTCGCACTGCAAAGAGCAAGGGTTCGAGCCATTTATCCCAATTACGTGCGTCCTCACTTACGAAGTTTTTAATTATGTTCTTGAGGGTGCGATTGAACTGTTCAACTAAACCGTCCGTTTGTGAGTGATACACACTGGTGTGGATTGGCTTAATACCCAACAACCCATACAGTTCGTTCAGTGTACGTGACATAAACGAGGTGCCTTGGTCAGTCAGAATCTCTTTCAGGATTCCAACTCGGGAGATAACGCGGAAGAGTGCCTCCGCAATACTGCGTGCTGAGATATTGCAAAGAGGCACTGCTTCCGGGTAGAGGTCTGCGCGGGTCGGATTTTTCAGTCCCGCTCCCGCCCGCGCCCGCATTGTGCAGTCCCGCTCCCGCCCACGCCCGCAAAGAATTATGATTTTCGCTCCCGCCCGCGCCCACAAAAAAAATTGATTTTCAGTCCCGCTCCCGCCCGCGCCTGCCATATTTTGTCCTGCTCCCGCCTGCCATATTTTGTCCCGCTCCCGCCCGCAAATCCCGCATGATGCAGACGTTCGCGTTATTTCTCAGGAAAGTTCTTGTCTTGACACAGCGTGATGGTGCCCCGCCCCCTACTTTGAGTGGATTTGAGCATAAATATCTATAGCTCACGTTCACGTTTGTTATTATTTACCTTGTTTCTGAATTCAGCATGTAGTGTCTCTAATAATAATAATAATAATAATTAGTGCTGTCAAGCGATTAAAATATTTAATCGCGAATCGCACATTTTTATCACATGAGAAATCATTGTAATTCTCTGATCAGCATAAAAAAGTGAATGGGCTTTCTTTGTACCAATGATGTTTTTTTTTGTTTGTTTTTTTTTATTGCAAAGCAGAGCTAGTAAGAGAAGTGAATTGATTTACTGCTTGAGTTAGTCTACAACTCTAATCAGAGAGACAGGTTACACAGTGATGGTAGGCTTGACTCAATGCTATCCCAGAAATCCTTCCTGTAATATGCAAATTTGGCCGCCTCTGATTGGACAGCCAAATTTGCATATTACAGGAAGGATTTCTGGGATAGCATTGAGTCAAGCCTAACGTCACTGTGTAACCTGTCTCTCTGATTAGAGTTGTAGACTAACGCAAGCAGTAAATCACTTCACTCATGGTTCTCTTGCTATCTGGGTGTGAACTGCGAGTCATTAGAGTGATCAAAGGATTTCCCGTTAGGGTGATCAATGGTAAATTTAAGATGCCATTCCTCACTCAATCTGGCAATCTGACTCTCTCTGCAAATTTAGGCACCTTAAAATGTTTTTATTAATGCCAAATAAAATATCCAGCACAAATTATATATGATAGATATAAATTAATAATTTATAAATTTTATTTCAAACACGTTTTTAGTTAGCGGGACTGCAGCTTGTCACCACTCCCGCCCGCGCCGCATATGTGCGCTCCCACCCGCGCGCGCATATGTGCACTTCCGGTCCTGCCCGCGCCCGCAATGAGCTTTCAAATTTTGTCCCGCGCCGCACTGCTTTGCGGCGGGTCCCGCGGGACTCCCGCGGGAGTGCAGGGCTCTACTTCCGGGTATCGCGTTGCATAGTCCACCAGAACTAATATAAAGCGGTACCCTCGTGTTGACCGATCTAATGGCCCAACGAGATCCATCCCAATTCTTTCGAACAGGGTTTCGATTAACGGTAGAGGGCGCAAAGGCGCTTTTGGAATGGCTGCTGGATTTACTAACTGGCATTCGCGGCACGCCGTACACCACCTACGGACATCGCCGCGAATCCCTGGCCAATAGAACCGGGCCATTATTCGGGCTAGTGTTTTATCCTGCCCTAAGTGTCCAGCCATGGGATTAAAGTGAGCCGCCTGGAATACCAATTCCTGGCGGCTCTTCGGAGAGTCGCATGCCACAGAGTCTCATCTCGCGACTGCTCTAATGGAAAATCCGCGAGGGATTCTCCAACAGAGAGAGGAGCCGGCGGCTCCTCATTCTGACGTGGAGCTGACGTAGACGGCTCTGTGACAGCTGCTCCCGCCAACGCAACACCGGGACCTCCCCCTGTTAAATGGCAGGACCCACTCTTCACTAAATGTGTCATTAAATCCCGAAATCCCGGCCAATCAGTCCCCAAAATTATCGAGTGGGTGAGGCGAGGATTAACCGCCGCCTTTACTCTAAATTTTCCCCCTCTGAAAAAAATGTGGACCGACACCAAAGGGTAGCTGTGAACATCCCTGTGCACACACAACACTTTCACCTCCTGTGCACCCCCCAATGCCTCGTCTTGCACCAGGCTTTGGTGGATTGAGGTCTGATTACAGCCAGAATCCACCAACGCCTGATATGTATCCCCTTGGATACTCACCGGTGTGCGATACGCTCCGGCCCGATCGAGGGCGGCTCCTGGCGTGTCGGGGATCCGAACCACCGTGCCCACCTCCATTACCGAGCACTGCTGTTGGAGGTGGCCCAGCTCCCCGCAGTGCCAGCAAACTGGCCCGGGCTTCCTCTCTGCACTAGTGCTCTGTGGCTCACTCATCTGAGGGGGGGGAGAGACAGACACAGAGGGGAGACACGGGAGGGCACTGCGGGTGCGGCGGGCCGGCTGAGGCGGCGCCGGCCCCCGCCTCCGCGGTGGGGGAATGGGGCGAGGAGGAGACACATGAGGAGAGAAGAGGTCGTCTGCTGTCCTGCCGTCGGGACAGCCGCCAAATGGTCTTTTGCCAGCTCGATTGCCTGATCCAGCGACGCCGGGCGGTGGCACTGGACCCACTCTGCGGTTCCCGCTGGTAAGCGCGCGACGAACTGCCCCAGTACCACCTGGTCGAGGAGTCCCTCGGCATCGCAGTTGTCGGCCCTCAACCGCTGCCAGCAGGCGTCCCGGAGTTGCTGGCCAAACGCGAACGGCCAGCCGACTTCCTCCAAGCGCAAAGCGCAGGATCGCTGACGTTGTTGCTCAGGGGTGCGTCCCACACGCTGGAGGACAACCCGGCGAAGGTCCACGTAGGCCAGCCGGCGGTCGGCGGGGAGCTGTAGCGCGGCCAGCTGCGCCTCTCCCGTTAGCAGGGGGAGGAGGCGCGCCGTGCGCTGTTCCACCGGCCACCCCGAGGTCTCCGCTACCTGCTCAAAGAGCGTGATGAATGCCTCAGGGTCGTCCTGCGGGCCCATCTTCGTGAGGGGGGGAAGGGCCCGCGGCGGTGGAGATGGTGGACCCCGCCGACGCGAGGAGGTGCCGGAACGCCCGACGATCTTCCTGTTGCGCCAGCACCAGGGCCTCGAACCGTTGTTCTTGCTCCTTTCGGAGGGCGAGCAGCACCTGGTGCTGGCTCTGTTGGGCCGTGGTGAGGGCGTGGATCAGGTCGGCGAAGGTGGAGGACTCCATGGGGCTGTTCTCTTCCGTGCTCGGCTCCCGGGTTTCGGCACCATTGTGACAGTTTGTGTAGGTGGGTGGAGCACAGAAGGATGGCAGGACAGAACTGAGTTCACAAAACTGGCTTTATTCAGCTTTTCAGCCTATGCACTCTCTCACACACACCCAGACACACGCACACACATCAGTCATCTGGTTGAGTAGAGAGCTCCCTCTGCTCTCGCTCTCTCTCCTTAAATAGGGCGCAGTCACTGGGAAGACACACAAACACATTAATTAATGACAGGTGTAGTGATTCTGCCACTTACCGTCCCTGATTCCGCCCTCCTGTCACAGACCGATGCTTGACCACGCCCCCACTGCCACACAGATGTACAGGCTAAAATATTGAGGATACTTCGCAAATGCTCAAACTTTGCAGAATTTGCTCAAGTGTATATTGGTCACCTTCATTTCTTGTATAATAAAATGAAAATTAAGTGAATGTTTGGTTTTGCTTGTGATCTTCATGAAAAACATTTTATTATTCCCTACTGGCCAAAAGGCCCAAAAGGGAGATTATGTCATGGCGATTTCCGTCTGCCCATCCATCTCGGGAAGGGTGCTCACCTTCTGAAATCAGCTCCTCTCACAATATTTGGAGGAATTTCACGAAACTTGGCAGGATTCTTTTTTATATGTTGGTAGTATGCATATTGTAATTTCGTTCAATTGGGTCACATTTTACCAGAGTTACAGCCCTTGATTAACAAAATTATACTTTGACAATTTCATGAGTGTTTTCCTTCTGAAATCAACTCTATCAGTTTTTGGAGGAATTTAATGAAACTTGGCAAAAGGCATTGTTATATGTCGGTAGTACGCATATTGTTATTTTGTTCAATTCGATCACATTTTACCAGAGTTGTGGCCATTGATTAACAACCTTGTACTTTGGCAATTTCATAAAGGTGTTCTTGCCTTCTGACATCAACTCCTCTCACAATTTTTGGATGAATTTCTCGAAGCTTGGCAAAAGGCCTTGCTATATGACGGTAATATGCATATTGTGACCTTAATTCCGTTTGTAAAAATTTTACCAGAGTTTTGACCCTTAATTAAATAACTTGTACTTTTGACAATTTCATGAGTGTGTACGTTCTTCTGAAATCAATTCCTCTCACAATTTGTGGAGGAATTTCACTAAACTTGGCAAAAGGCTTTGTTATATGAAAGTTATACTCATTGAAATTTCATTTAATTTGGGCAAATTTTTACCAGAGTTATGCCCTTGATTATTAACAAACTTGTACTTTGATGAAATTGCCAATGTGTGCTTGCTTTCTGAAATCAACTTCCCTCACAATTTTTATCCCCCACTGGCTGAAAGGCCCAAAGGGGGATTATGTCGTGGCAGTGTCCTTCCACCTGTCTCAGGAAGGGTACTCACCTTGAAATCAACTCCTCTCACAAATTTTGGAGGAATTTCAGAAAACTTGACAGGATTCTTTGTTATATGTCAGTAATATGCATATGCACCAAACTGAGACTGTGGCTCAGATCATCAGCCAGTTGTTATATCAACAAAAAACAAACTCAAGAAAGTGACTAAAGTACACAAAGCAAAGAGCTGGAATCTTGATCAGTTGAGGATGGATAAAGTAAAATTCAAAGAAGTGAGTGACAACAAATTGAAATCAATTGAGAAGGACCTAGCAACACTAACATCAAATCAGCTGTGGAATGAAATAAAGAATCAAATAGTGGAGGTTGCAGACAGTATATGCGGGAAGAAAACATCAGAGAAAAACAGCTTTGGATGACAACAGCGATCTTGGAGAAGATGGAACACCACAGAAAGATGAAAGATAAGATCAGTCAAGAAGATTACAAAAAACTGAATCAGAATATCCAGAGAAAGTGCAGAATTGGTACCCCTCAGCCCTCCCGGACATCTGTCACTCCCGTCTCACCCGCAGAGCCATCAGCATCGCTGGTGACACCTCCCACCCTTCACACTCACTCTTTAGCCTCCTGCCCTCAGGAAAAAGGTACCGGAGCCTCCGGGCCCGCTCCACAAGATTACTAAATAGCTTCATCCACCAGGCTGTCAGGATGCTGAACTCTGTCCACTACCTACCCCCTACCCCTGGTCTGTAACACATTCACACAAGAAACTCTGGCTACATCCACACGACAACGGCAACGAGATGTTATTTAAAAATATATCGCGTCCAAATGGGCAACAATCAGTAAAATATCAGGTCCATATGGCAACGCAACGCTTGCTGAAAACGATGCAATACACATGCCACACCTCTAGGGACGCTGTAAGACGGTCCCTTCGGAGACACCAGAACAATAGAAGTAAGGACGCATGCACATAAACTATTATGCGCGAGACTTCATATTAGCCACAAAGTCAGGAAAATCTGTTTGTAAAATTACATTATAATGACCAAATACAATGAAAAGTATTTTTCCAGTCTCACCTGTGAAAGGTAATCCCATGTGATCTCGTTTGGACGGCAAACCTGTTGGTACAGTTAAACGCAGCTAATCTTTATTCTCCGCTTTGACCGCTCCAAAATGGCGGCGAGGATGACATGATTCTATGCGGAAGGCGGCGTCTTTAATGGTCCGGAATAAATTGAATGATGCACGTTGATGGATTAATTTGTTGTTTCTCACCTGTGAAAGGTAATCCCATATGATCTCGTTTGGACGGTAAACCTGTTAGTACAGTTAAACGCAGCACATGAATCTTTATTCTCCGCTTTGACCTATCCAATATGGCGACGAGGATGACGTATGATTCTACGCGGAAGGCGGCGTCTTTAATGGTCCGGAATAAATTGAATGATACACGTTGATGGATTAATTTCTTCTACACCCTTTTTGAGGAATGTATTGTAGGACTTAAACCCACATCTGAAGAGGTGAGATCGCTCCTTTTTTTTTCCCTATTTTTGCTGGCGGGATTGACTCTGCCCTAAGGGCAGAGTCTCTCTCTCTCTCTCTCTCTCTCTCTCTCTCTCACTTTGCACCATTACACAATAAATATTCACAGTGAAAATATTTTGTAAGCGCGTTTCATGAGCCAAGTTATAGGATTTGTTGACAACTCGCATCGAGTTCGTTACACTTCTACCCGGCGTGAAGCACTGACAGTCATGTGGTTGTGACATCATCGTAAACAAATCCGTTCTACTCATCCAGACGACTTCACAACGGCAACGTTGCCAGATCTTTCCACTCTGGAACCCGTTCTCAAAAAGATTGCATTTTGGGCACCCAAAACGCCGGTGCCGTGTGGACGCCAGGCCTAAACGATAAGCAATTGTATCGGAGTCACCTGAATCCGTTGCCATGTGGACAGGGCCTCTATCTCATCCGTTTGCACATCACACTACAATCATTTGCATAACTGTTGTAGCTGCTGCTATTGCTCATTTGCACTACTGTTCATATACACCTCATAAGCTACTCTTCTAAGTACCTTCTCTGTTACAGATATTGTACTGTATTTGCACTACTGCTGTTTTGTACATTGTTTGATTTTAGAGTGTATTTTTACCTATATTATCTATATTTATAAATATTATATATATAGTTTTTCTTAATATAAATATTTTATCTGTTTTTACAAGTAAGGTGAGAGAGAAACGGCATTTTGATTCTCCTATATGTCCTGGATATATAGTGAATTGACAATAAAAAAATCTTTGAAAAGCAAAGGAAAGTTACTTGTAGCAGCTGTGTGAGGAGCTAGAAACCCTTAACCGAATAATCTTGATACACTGACACCAGCCTCAGTCCACTCCTCGTGAAGCTCTCCCAAGTTCTTGAATCAACTTTTCTTGACAATCCTCTCAAGACTGCGGCCATCCCTGTTGCTTGTGCACCTTTTCCAGCCACCCTTTTCAGCAATGACCTTTTGTGGCTTACCCTCCTTGTGGAGGGCATCAGTGATCATCTTCTGGACAACAGTCAAGTCAGCAGTCTTCCCCTTGATTGTGGTTGTGTGTACTGAACTAGACCGAGAGATACACTGTGTACATAGTGCATCTCAAAAAATTAGAATATTGTGAAAAAGTTCAATATTTTCCATCAGTTATTTAAGAAAGTGAAAATGTTATACATGATAGACTCATTATACATAAACAAATGTTTCAAGCATTTTTCTATTTTAATTTTAATCAGTATGGCATACAGTACAAAAACATTAAAAAAAATCTCAAAATATTCGAATATTTCATTTTGAGTTTGAGTAAAACAGTATGAAAACGGTGTATCTCTTGGTCTAGTTCAGTACACACAACCACAATCATGGGAAACACTGCTGACTTGACTGTTGTCAAGATGATGATCACTGATGCCCTCCATAAGGAGGGTAAGCCACAAAAGGTCATTGCTGAAAAGGGTGGCTGGAAAAGGTGCACAAGCAACAGGGATGGCCGCAGTCTTGAGAGGACTGTCAAGAAAAGTTGATTCAAGGACTTGGGAGAGCTTCACAAGGAGTGGACTGAGGCTGGTGTCAGTGTATCAAGACCCATCACGAACAGACATCGTCAAGAAAAGGGGATACAACTTTTGCATTCCTAATATCAAGCTACTCCTGAGCCAGAGACAATGTCAGAAGTGTCTTATCTGGGCTAAGGAGAGAAAGAAATGGACTGTTGCTCAGTGGTCCAAAGTCCTCTTTTCAGATGAAAGTACATTTTGCATTTAATTTGGAAATCACGGTTCTAGAGTCTGGAGGAAGAGTGGAGAGGCACAGAATCCAAGGTGTCTGAAGCCCAGTGTGAAGTTTCCACAGTCTGTGATGATTTGGGGTGCCATGTCATTTGCTGGTTTTGGTCCACTGTATTTTATCAAGTCCAAAGTCAACACAGCCATCTACCAGGAGATTTTAGAGCACTTCATGCTTCCATCTGCTGACGAGCTTTTTGGAGATGCTGATTTCCTTTTCCAGCAGGACTTAGCACCTACCCACAGTGCCAAAACTACTACCAAATGGTTTGCTGACCATGATATTACTGTGTTTGATTGGCCAGCCAACTTGCCTGACCTGAACCCCATAGAGAATCTATGGGGTATTGTCAAGAGGAAGATGAGAAACACCCAACCCAAAAATACAGATACGCTGAAGGCCACTATCAAAGCAACCTGGGCTTCAATAACACCTCAGCAGTGCCACAGACTGATCTTCTCCATGCCACACTGCATTGATACAGTAATTCATGGTAAAGGAGCCCCAACCAAGTAATAAGTGTATAAATCAATATACTTTTCAGAATTTGGACATTTCTGTATTGTAAATCCTTTTTTTGATTGATCTTAGGGAATATTCTAATAATTTGAGATACTGGATTTCTGATTTTCATGAGCTATAAGCCATAATCATCAAAATTAAAACAAAAAAAGGCTTTAAATATTTCACTTTACATGTAATGAATATAGAATATATGAAAGTTTACCTTTTTGAATTAAATTATGAAAAAAAGGAACTTTTTTCATGGTATTCTAATTTTTTGAGATCCACTAGTATAGTCAGTTCCTCCCCAAAGAAGCCTTAGAAAGTTGTGAGGGTGTGAAACTGAATGGAGTAAACATTACCAACATCTGCTACGCAGATGATACAGTTCTGCTTGCTAGCAGTGTTCAGTCTCTTCAAGCAATGCTTGACTCACTCTGCAGCACATGTAAGGAGTATGGAATGGAACTGAATGTGAAAAAGACCAAGACAATGTGCATTAGTAAGACCATACCTGATAGATTTGTAGTTCATGCAGAAGGAAAATATTTGGAGCAAGTTCTGGAGTATCAGTATCTGGGGAGTATTATAACAGAAGATGCAAAGCTGGAGGAAAAGGTGAAGCGAAGAATTGGAAAGGCGAAAGCAAAGTTCTGGGAATGCAAAGAGTTCCTAAGAAAAGATATCGGCATGGAGTTGAAGATTAGATTACTGAGATGCTACATTTTTTCTATGGTCGCCTATGGATGTGAAGCATGGCAGTTCACTAATTCCATCAAGAACAGGCTGCAATCTTTTGAGATGTGGTGTCTCAGGAGAATGCTGAGTATAAGTTGGAAAGAGAAAGTAACCAACAATGAAGTGCTGCAAAGAGCTGGGACCCAGAGGACTCTACTGTATGATCTTATGCAACAGAAGATGAGTTATGCAGGGCACGTACTTCGTGGCAGTGGAGGAAAACTTGCTAACCTGATTCTGGAAGGTGCAATTGATGGTTTCAGAGCAAGAGGTAGGCAGAGACCAAAATGGAGTGATGACATTAAGAAGTGTAGTTCAACAACATCTTACAAGGAAGCAAAAAGAACCGCAGAGAATAGAGGTCAATGGAGAGCTATGGTGGCCAACCTTCGTGTCGAAGACGGCACTTGATAATGAATACGTATATTGCAATTTCGTTCAATTCAGTCACATTTTACCAGAGTTATGGCATAGTTGCCAGCGGGGGATATTGTGTTCTCAGCGCACTCTTGTCATGTCTTACTTTAAAAATGTTGTTTTACTAGAATATTTCTTCAACACGGTTGTGTGTTTATTTTTGACATGTTCAGCAGTGTTGGCACAAAAATGTTTGAGCAAAGGGGCATGATATTTGAACGGATATTCACTTTGTTTCATTTAGACACCTGATGCAGTGGACAGAGTGGAGCCAAAGACATCAACCAGCAGCCCTGCACCTTGCCCAGTTCCACTGAAATCACCTGTCCCTCCTTGTACAACCTCGAACACACACACACAATCACACACAAACACACCTGTAACTTCACACACACCCGCACCCAAAAGTCAGGATAACCCGCTGGTAAGGCTTGGCTTTTTCCTCCATTCACGACAGAATAAGATGCATTTTTTTTCTTCTGTTCTTAATTTTATATATCAGATTTTAAGATATAATTGTGAGTGTAAGTAAACCAAAACAAGTTCATTTTATTTTCCTCTTAAACATCACACATGAAAATAATGCATAACATTATAACATTTACTGTATGTTTCACATAACTCATGTCTGATTTTATAGATTGTTAGTCCCCAATATAATTTCTTTGATATGCATTTTTTCACAAAATTTAAAATTTATGTGTAGGACCAAAACTGAGCTGGACACATAAGCCTTGTGTGACGATTAACTGTAGTCTTTAGAGCCTCCATTGTCATATAATATAAAGAAATATTAAAGATAAATGTCTAGAAGTGTAAAAAGTATGTAAAAGAAGGTGATTTATATAGTAATCTTTTAGTCATTTAGCATTCTTTTGTGATGTTAAATGAAATATCATTCTCAATAAGTAAATGATATTGTCTTGAAGTCTTGATAATTTGGCTAATGTTTAAAAATATTTATTTGGAATCACTGGACCACCTAAAGAAACACAAGCCATTTCAGTGTTCATCCAAACACAATCAATTGTAAAAAACGTACCTCATATATCGACCAGTACCCTGATGTTTGGCTCTCACCACCCACTAGAGTCTGAACTTGGAGTGTATCCATGCATACTGAAGGGCGAGCTACTAATGGGTGATCCACGCGTTGGCATCCGTCATGCGGTGGAGCCACTGGAGGGGTGTGTGGTCTGAACAGAGGGTGAATGGGCACCCCAGCAAGTAGTATCGGAGGGTGAGAACTGCCCACTTAATGGCCGGGCACTCCTTCTCGATAGTGATGTACTTACTTTCATGCATTGAGAGCTTAGGGCTGATGTACAGCACTGGTTGTTCCTCACCCTCCACCTTCTGGGACAGAATAGCCCCCAGCCCTCTGTCCGATGCATCCATCTGTAAAATAAAAGGGAGAGAGAAGTCAGGGGAGTGTAAAAGTGGCCCTCCACACAGTGCAGCTTTTACCTTGGTGAATGCCTGTTGACACTGCTCCATCCACTGGACCGGATCTGGTGCCCACTTTTTTAGTGAGGTCAGTCAGCGGGCTGGTGACATCTGAATAATTAGTTATAAACCTGTGAAAATAGCCAGCCAGCCCCAGGAATTGTCTCACCCCCTTTTTGGTCTTGGGCCTCGGACAGGCCGCAATCACTGCAGTCTTGTCAATTTGGGGACACACCTGCCCATGGCCCACATGGAAACCCAGATACTGTACTTCCACCCGCCCAATTGCACACTATTTCAGGTTAGCTGTGAGACCCGTCCCCCTCAGTGACTCTAGGACGGCCCCAAGATGTTCTAGGTGCTGCAGCCAATCATTGCTGAATATAATAATGTCGTCGAGGTAAGCCGCGGCGTAGATGGCTTGGGGGCAGAGGATCTTGTCCATGAGCCGCTGGAACGTAGCAGGAGCCCCAAATAACCCGAAAGGAAGCATGGCAAACTGGTGTAATCCGAACAGTGGGGGGGAGAGCCATTTTTTCTGGGGATAGAGGAGTCAAGGGGGTCTGCCAATATCCCTTTGTCAAATCCAGTGTCGAATAAAATCGAGCAGTGCCTAATTGATCAAACAGCTCATCAATGCGAGGCATTGGGTACGACAGAGAGGAGGAGTATAGGAGCCTGGTGAGGGACTTTGCCGTTTGGTGCAACAGGAATCATCTGCAGCTCAACACCTCGAAGACCAAGGAGCTGGTCATTGACTTTGGGAGGTCCAGACCAAGGTCACGACCAGTTCTGATCGAGGGAGTCGAGGTGGAGGCTGTGGATTCCTACAAGTACCTCGGGCTGTGGCTGGACAGCAAGCTGGACTGGACTTGCAACACCAACCACTTGTACAGGAAGGGACAGAGCAGGCTATACTTCCTGAGGAGGCTGCGGTCCTTTAACATCTGCAGGAAACTCCTGTGGATGTTCTATCAGTCCATGGTCGCCAGTGTCCTGTTTTACACCATGGTGTGCTGGGGGGGCAGCACATCCAAGAAGGACACATCCAGGCTGGACAAACTGATCAGGCGGGCCGGCTCTGTGGTCGGCATGAAGCTGGACTCTGGTGACAGTGGCAGAGAAGAGGACTATGGACAAACTACTGAACATCAGGGATGAGAGCTCTGCACTCGGCACTCGACTTTTACGGACTGTCCACTCAAGATGGCGTCTGAGGAACACCAACTGCAGGTAAGGTCACTGCCTTTATATTTATTCTTCTACACACTCTATCCGTGCACTTTTAGAGCCAGATACACCTCGTTTAGTTTTGTAGGAACCCTCTACTCACTTCCACAGAACTGTCATGTTGTTTTGAGCTTTGCAATGGTTTTAAAACTAGCATTTTGTATCAGCAAAAAGACATGCCCCGGCCACTGCCGTGTTAGCGCTTTCCGGTTGAAATCACAAAAAACTAATTTTCTCAAAACACATCCGATTGACGCGATTATGATAGCAACTCAACGTATGTACTCCCAATAATGCGGAAATAGACCTAAAAAGCATTTCACTCCAGAGTTTTCCTTTAATTTATTGAGAAGTTTTCTCTGTTTTCTATTCTCTGTTGATCCTGTAATGATGCTGCTGGAATTTTAATTTCCCTGAGGAAACCCTCCCAAAGGGATCAATAAAGTTCTGTCTAATCTAATCAAATTTAGAGACCCCACATTCCTTTTGCAACCTGGCAACCTCTGTGAGTTGGGTCGGTGAGAGGTGGTCTCCACAGGGGACCAGAGTGGCTTGAGTACTTATATATATATTTGTGTTTTTTTTTTTTTTTTAACTTCTGGCCCCAGCTCCACCTTCTCTGGGACTACTGATGGCAATGCCACAGAGACCCCTTTGTTCCAATGTTTCAGCAGGTTGAGGTGGTATATTTGCAGTGCCCTTCCCCTATCCATTCGCCTCATCTCATAGTTGATGTCCCCGATTCACCGTATGACCTCAAAGAGCCCTTGCCACTTGGCGACTAATTTGGAGCTTGAAGTGGGCAATAATACAAGCACTTTGTCTCCCGGGGTGAATTCTCTAAGGTGCAAGCCCCTGTTGTACAGCCGGGCTTGATGTTCTTGTGCCTGCAGTAAATTCTCCTGGGTTATGTGCGTGAGGGTATGGAGTTTTGTGTGCAGGTCGAGAACGTACTGAATTAAATTTTTACTTGTTGAAGGTCCCTCCTCCCATTTTTCCCACAGCACGTCTAAAATGCCACGTGGCTTTCGCCCATATAATAATTCAAATGGTGAAAATCCTGTGGAGGCTTGCGGGACCTCTCATACTGCAAATAACAGGGGCTCAAGCCATTTATCCCAGTTACCTGCATCTTCGCTTACAAACTTCCAAATTAGATTTTTGAGTGTTTGATTGAGTCGTTTCACTAAGCCATCTGTTTGTGGATGATAGACGCTGATGCAGATAGAATTAATCCCCAGTAACCCATACAGTTCGTGCAGTGTGCATAACATAAACATAGTGCCTTGGTCAGTTAGGATTTCTTTTGGAATCCCAACTCGGAAAAGAACACAGAAGAGCACCTCCACAATACTGCATGCTGAGATACTGCAGAGAGGCACCACTTCTGGATATCGCTTTGCATAGTCCACCAGAACTAAAATAAAGCGATATCCTCGTGCCGACCAATCTAATGGCCCAACGAGATCCATACCAAGTCTCTCGAAGGGGGTCTTGATGAGAGAGAGAGAGAGAGAGAGAGAGAGAGGGTGCAAAGGCACTTTTGGAGTGGCTGCGGGACTTACTAATTGGCATTCGCGCACACCACCGACAAACATCCCCGCGAATTCCTGGCCAATAGAACCGGGCCATTATTTGGGCTAGTATTTTATTCTGCTCTAAGTGTCCAGCCATGGGATTAAAGTGAGCTGCATGGAACAGTAGTTTCCTATGGCTCTTAAGGATTAACAACTGTGTTATCAGTTCACTGGTTTGAGTGTCCTGCGTCACTCGATATAGCCTGTCTTTAATAATAGATTAAAGGTTCAGCACGGCGGTGTAGTGGTTAGCACAGTCGCCTCACAGCAAGAAGGTTCTGGGTTCGAGCCCAGCGGCCGGCGAGGGCCTTTCTGTGTGGAGTTTGCATGTTCTCCCTGTGTCTGTGTGGGTTTCCTCCGGGTGCTCTGGTTTCCCCCACAGTCCAAAGACATGCAGTTAGGTTAACGTGGGGTGGCCTTGGGCTGAGGTGCCCTTGAGCAAGGTACCTAACCCCTGACTGCTCCCCGGGCGCTCTAGTATGGCTGCCCACTACTCTGGGTGTGTGTGCACGCGCGTGTTCACTGCTTCAGGTGGGCTAAATGCAGAGGATGAATTTCACTGTGCTTGAAAGTGTGCATGTGACTAATGGTTTCTTCTTAATAGAGAAATACGGGAAGGCGGGTGCTGCATTTGGCTGGAGAGTTTGACTGTCGATTACTCTCACTTGGTCAAATGCATGATGCAGAGTCTCGTCTCGTGACTGCTCTAATGGGAAATCCTCAAGGGAATCCTCGAGATTGGGAGGAGGGGCAAGATGCTCCTCACTCTTTGTATCGCGCTGATGTAGATGGTTCTGTAACAGCTCCCCCAGTCAATGCCACACCAGGATCTCCCCATGACGTACTATCGCAAAACCCACCCCTTAGTACGTGTTCCATTAACCTGCTAAATCCCGGCTAATCAGTCCCCAAAATCAGCAGGTGGGTGAGACGAGGATTAACCGCCGCCTTTATTCTATGATTTTCTCCCCAAAATAGAATGTGAACGGAAACCAAGGGATAATCGTGAACATCCCCATGCACACACTAAACCTTCACCACTTGTGCTCTCCCCAATGCCACACCTTACACCAGGCTTTGGTGGGTTGAGGTCTGATTACAGCCGGAATCCACCAACGCATGATACGTATCCCTTTGAACACTCACCAGTATATGATATGCTCCAGCCCGATTGAGGGTGGTCTGTGGTGCGTCAGGGATCTGGACCACAGCTCCCACCTCCCTCGCAGAGCACTGGAGATGCCTGAGCTCCCCGTAGCACCAGCATACTGGCCCAGGCTTCACCTCCACACCAGCAAAAGGAAAGTCACTCACCTGGGAGAAGACACAAACACAGAAGGGGCAGATGGGAGGGAAGCACCATGGGTGTGGCAGGCTGGCTGGGGGGGAGATGGCCCCCGCCTCCGCGGTGGGGGAACGGGGCGGGGACGGGAAGAGGAGGGAGGGTAGGAAGGGGGAGAGGGAGAAGAGAGGCGGATTCGCCTGCCACCAGAACCGCTGCCAAGTGATCCTCTGCCAACTCAATGGCTTGATTCAGCGATGTCAGGTGGTGGCACTGGACCCACTCTGCCATTCCTTCCGGAAGCCAGGCAATTAACTGTTCCCGTGTCACTAGGTCGATCATCCCCTCGACGTCGCAGTTTTCTGCCCTCAGCCGGCGTCCTGGAGTTGTTGGCCGAATGCAAATGGTCGGCCTACTTCCTCCAGCGTCAGTGTGCGTAAACATTGGCAATGTTGCTCTGGAGAGCGGCTGACATGCTGCAGGATGGCTTGCTTCAGGTAGGCGTAGGTGAGCCAATGGTCGGCGGGGAGCTGTTGCGCAGCTTGCTGCACTTCCTCAGTCAGCAGCAGTAGTAGACCTGCCAAGCATTGCTCAAATGGCCACCACCCCCACGCTTCGGTTGCTTGCTTGAACAGGGCAATAAATGCCTCGGGCTTGTCGTGCAGTCCCATCTTCGTCAGCGTGATGTGGGGTGGGTCTGCTGTGGCGGCGGTTGAGGACCCTGCTGACGCGAGCAGGTGCTGGAATGCCTGGCGATCTTCCTGCTGGGCCAGCAGCAAGGCTTTGAAGCATTGTTCCTGCTCCTTCCGGAGGGCGATCAACGCTTGCTGCTGGCTCTGTTGGGCGGCAGCAAGGGCATGTATTAGATCTTTTAGTGGGGAGGACTCCAATGGGCGGTTCCCTTCAGTATCCCGGGTTTCGGCACCACTGTAGTAAATACTGAAGCACGGCAGGCGGGGAGTGTTGTTCACACAGACTCTTTATTTTCACTGTTTTCCTTGCTTTTCAGCTTTCCATACACACACTCATGTGCTCTGGTTGAGAGAGATCTATCTTTGCTCTCTTCCTCCTTTTCTACTCACTGCAGTTACTGCAAAGCATACAGATGCAACGTTAATTGGGAACTGGTGTACTGACTTTGCCATTCACCTTCCCTAGCCCCACCCTCCATTCACAAACCGACGCTCAGCCATGCCCCCCACTGCCACAGACGGCATTTTGTCCATCCAAAGGATCGGATCCATAAACCTCTCAAGAGAAACATTGCATATGTGATCAGTCAAGTGCCATGAGAAGTGCAAAGACCTAACGGTATATAGGGAAACCAAACAGCCACTCAATAGACGCATGTCCCAACACAGGTGAGGAAACTCCTCGGGGCATGACTCAGTAGTTTATACACACTTACAACAAAAGAAATACAGTTTTCACGATCATAAAGTATACTGTGGGTGGTAAAAGAGAGCAACTGGACCTGCTTGAAGATTCTTGAAGATGTTTCACCTCTCATCCGAAAGGCTTCTTCAGTTCTGTCTGATTAATAGGGAGTATCAGGTATTTATCCTCTCATGGATGAAAAGCAATCCTAAGGTGTCGTTGAGTCATCCTGTTGGTGTGGGTCACTGGGGGCTGGGTGTGAACGGCCTAGAGAGTCATTGGGGTGATCAGTGGTTGTTGGTTCTCTTTGTCCTCCTGTGAGTCACTGAAAACAGATGGGTTTTGGTGTGCATTCAGTTGTCTGGGAAGTGTGCCAAGTACTGCATTGTAGGTGGCTGATAAATGGTGTCTTAGACCACCAGTGATGGCCGTTCCAGGTTGACAAAAATGTCTTCTTTAACTCCTCGCTCATACCAATGACCCTCTCTGGCTAAAATACGCACGTTGCAATCCTGAAATGAGTGTCCTTTGTTGTTAAGATGAAGATAGACAGCAGAGTCCTGGCCTGAGGAACTGGCTCTCCTGTGTTGAGCCATGCGCCTGTGAAGCGGTTGTTTTGTTTCCCGGTTGGTTGAGTCCGTGCATTCCTCATTGCACTGAATTGCATACACTACGTTGTCCTGTTTGTGTCTGGCTATTCTGTCCTTAGGGTGGACCAGTTTCTGCTTCAAGGTGTTACTGGGTCTGAAATGTACCAGAATGTTGTGTTTGTAGAAGATTTTCCTGAGTTTCTCAGATAGACCAGAAATGTATGGAATGACAATGTTCTTGCATTTGTTCCTGTTATCCTCCTTGTCCGTTATGTTCCTTTTTCTGCTCTTGAAGAAAACCCAGTTGGGATACCCGCAGTTCTGAAGTGCTTTCTTGATGTGATTTTGCTCCTACTCTTTTCCCTCTACTGTTGTAGGAATGTTCTGAGCCTTGTGTTGCAAGGTCCTAATGACCCCCAATTTGTGTTCCAGTGGGTGGTGAGAGTCGAAGAGTAGGTACTGGTCTGTGTGGGGGGGTTTCCAGTAGACCTCGATGCTAAGGCTTCTGTCTTGTCTAATGTGTACATCACAATCCAAGAAGGCTAGATTATTCCCACTGACGTCCTCCCGAATTAAATTGATGTTGATATTCACTGCATTGATGTGCTTAGAGAAGGCTTCCACCTCGTGGGTTTTGATTTTAACCTAGGTGTCATCCACATCTGAACCAGTGGCTGGGAGCAACTCCTGAAAAAGTGGTCAAAGCTTTATGTTCCACTTCCTCCATGTATAGATTGGCCACAATAGGGGACACCGGTGAGCCCATGGCGCATCCATGCTTCTATCTGTAGAAACTTTCATTAAACTGGAAATAGGTGGTGATCAGGCAGAGGTCAAGCAGGGTGCAAATCTGGTCCGTGGTGAGGTTCGTTCTATCCAGTAAGGTGCTGTCTTGAAGGAGTAGTTTTCTAACAGATTCGACTGCTTCTGTGGTGGGAATGCAGGTGAATAGAGAAGTGACATCGTAGGAAACCATGATTTCATCTGAGTCTAGTTTGAAGTCTGCAACTTTAGTAGCAAAATCTTGGGAGTTTTTGACATGACGTGGCATGTTTCCAACAAGAGGAGCCAGGATGGTGGCTAGGTGTTTGGCAATGTTATAGGCTGGGTGCGATTTGCTGGGGGGGAAGGTGGGGATCATCCCCCCCCCCCCCCCCCCCCCCGTTTTTTTTTATCTGCTGAAAAAAAATCCTCGGGGACAACCCCGTCAATAAAACAAACAAACCAAAAAAAAGTTGACATGACAGGCATGTTGTGACACAGTTTTCTATGGTCTACATTGCGCTCACTTTCAAAATGACCCGAAGTGGCAGCTTTGATGTTCACGAACGTCCCCAGCAAATAGATACATTGTAGATAATATTAGCTCGCTGACGGCGCCAACACCAAAAGCCTGAGACAGGAACTCGACACGCACTCATTCAAGGGGGTGAATATCTGCCAGCCGAGCGACCGAGAGCAGCAGAGGGCAAGTGCGTTCCGTGACCGCTTCTTCACCTCACTGGCAGATAACGTGGAACGCAGGCTGGACGACAACACTGTGCTTGCTGCGTGTGCTGCGCTGTGCCCCTTAAGCTGGCCGAAGGATGAAGGCAAGCGCATTCTGTTTGGGGAAGACAAACTTGCCAGAATTCAAAAAACCCTGGCAGCTGAGGTCTCTGACACCGCTCTGCTGCTGAAAGAATTTCGACAGTACATGTTCAACGGAGTCCAAGGAGAAAATCTCCTCAACTTGCTTTCTGTCGTCTCCACGCTTCCCGTGTCAACAGCAGAGTGTGAACGTGACTGATGAGCGCAACAGAATGAATGTATCCACACTGAACAGCCTTCTTTTCCTCGCTGTCAATGGGCCAGACGTGCGTTCCTTCCCTGCTGAGAAATTCGCAGAAATGTGGATTAAAGAAGGGCGAAACGCGGTGGATAGCGCACCGACGGGAAAGCAGAAAAGGCCACATGAACTGCGCCATCAGAGCAAACTGTTCATTTAATATTCATGTATTTTAGTGATTTTCGAGTCACTGTCCATTTAATCTGGAGGGAGAGAAACATCACAGCAACGCGACAAGTAATGCGAACTTTGTTGTGTGTTAGTGTTCGTGTATTTAGTCAGAGAGATAGGAAGATGAATTTACTATCTCTGGTTTAGTGTTTGTTTTCATTTAGTGTTATTCATTTGATATCATCGGATGTTATTGAGCTGTTAGCCTATTGTTACCTTAATTTTGTGACGTTTCATGATTTAAAAAAAAAAAAAAAAAACATCCCTCCTTCTGGTTTTTTGACAAATCGCACCCTGGTTATAGGTGACATAGTTTATACTGCTGATGATAGGTCTGAGTGGAGCTCCTTCCTTGTGAATCTTGGGGAGTCCATATATGAGAGGAGTGGCTTCCCCACTCTGTAGTACAGAGATCGGTTGATGGCTTGGTCCTTTTCTAGTTGTTGTAGGCAGCTAACAACTTTCTTTTTGTAACAACTGGTGGGGTCCTGCCTCAAGGTTTCATAGGTAGTTGTGTTGCTGAGGAGACTGGTCATCTTTGAGTGGTAGTCCACTGTGTTTAGCACCACTGTGCATCTCCCTTTGTCAGCAGGAAGGATGGTGATGTTCCGGTCTCTTTGAAGCAATGTAAGAGCCCTCCTTTCTTGGCTGGTGAGGTTGGAGGGGGGTACTTTCGCACTGGACAGAGCAGCTGATATCTTCAGTCTAAGATGTTCTGCCTCTGTGTTGGTCAGATTGTTGTTTCTGATGGCTGACTCTGTGGCTGTGATGAGGTATCCGCTCTGGTGAAACTGTAAAGTTAAGTCCCTTGGATAAAACATCTTTCTCTGGTTGGATGAGTACCCTGTCGGATAAGTTCTTCACCCATTTCTCTTCTATGCCCGGTTGTGTAGCCTGGTCAGATTTCTTCCTCCAAGTCAGTACTTCTGTCTTGCTGGAGGAGGTGGTTTTAGATGAAGAATGAAAAGTGACCCACACCAACAGGATGACTCAACGACACCTTAGGATTGCTTTTCATCCATGAGAGGATAAATACCTGATACTCCCTATTAGTCAGACATAACTGAAGAAGCCTTTCGGATGAGAGGTGAAACGTCTTCAAGAATCTTCAAGCAAGTCCAGTTGCTCTCTTTTACCACCCACAGTTTACTATGACCTGGATGACTGAGAATCTTCACAGACAGATCATGAAGTACATATTCTCGACAAAAGACAGGTAGCTTGAAAGAGGTGTTAAGGAGGTTGTCTGTGTCAAAGTGAAGTGGCCCTCACTAAACCAGGGAGGGGGTTTGAGACACCACCTGTCCCCAGCATATATTGCTGTGTTAAAAACTGTACCCCAGCACTTAATGGACAAACCAGCTTGCTCTATCTCACAAGTAAAGGAGGGGCACCATCATAAGTGGCTGGGTGTCTGTGAAGATTCTCAATCATCCAGGTCATAGTAAACTGTGGGTGGTAGAAATGGGCAACTGGACTTGCTTGAAGATTCTTGAAAATGTTTCACCTCTCGTCCAAAAGGCTTCCTCAGTTCTGTCTGACTAATAGGGAGTATCAGATATTTATCCTCCTGGATCAGAATCAGAATTCTGATGACCAGCTCATCTAAGGTGTCATTGAGGCATCATGTTGGTGTGGGTCACTGGAGGCTGGGTGTGAACGGCGAGTCATTAGGGTGATCAAAGGATTGCCCGTTAGGGTGATCAATGGCAATCTGACCCTCTCTGTCCTCCTGTGAGTCACCGAAAACAGCTGGGTCCTGGCATACACCCAGCTGTCTGGAAAGAGTGTCCAAGACCGCCTTGTAGATGTTTGACAAATGATGTCTTAGACCCCCACCTCTGTTCAGTGATGGCCGTTCCAGGTTGACAAAAATGGCTTCTTTAACTCCTCGCTCATACCAACGATCCTTTCTGGCTAAAAGGCCAGGACTCGGCTGTCTACATTCATCTTAACAACAAAGGACACTCATTTCAGGATTGTAACATACACATTTTAGCCAGAGAGGATCGTTGGTATGAGCGAGGAGTTAAAGAAGCCATTTTTGTCAACCTGGAACGGCCATCACTGAACAGAGGTGGGGGTCTAAGACATCATTTGTTAAACATCTACAAGGCGGTCTTGGACACTCTTCCCAGACGGCTGGGTGTACGCCAGGACCCAGCTGTTTTCGGTGACTCACAGGAGGACAGAGAGAGTCAGATTGCCATTGATCACCCTAACGGGCAATCCTTTGATCACCCTAATGACTCGCCGTTCACACCCAGCCTCCAGTGACCCACACCAACATGATGCCTCAATGACACCTTAGATGAGCTGGTCATCAGAATTCTGATTCTGATTCTGATCCAGGAGGATAAATATCTGATACTCCCTATTAGTCAGACAGAACTGAGGAAGCCTTTTGGACGAGAGGTGAAACGTTTTCAAGAATCTTCAAGCAAGTCCAGTTGCCCATTTCTACCACCCACAGATAAGTGGCTGGGAACACCATTTTCTGTGGCAGCACAACTCAGTAACATCTTTAGTAGTTATGTAGTCATCTCATGCTGATTGTGTGACTCCCTTATCTCTATTTTTGCCAGAGTTATTTCCTGTCACACTTTTACAACTGGTGATGGTGTTTGGATGAACACCGAAACTTGTGTGTGTGTGTGTGTGTGTGTGTGTGTGTGTGTGTGTGTGTGTGTGTGTGTGTGTTGTAATGTTGTAAAGATGTTTGGATGTGCAGTTTGTTATGGAGTGTCACCCTTTAAAAAGAGTCCAGTAAATAACAGATTGAGAATGATAAACAATGTTAGAAGTCTAGGTCTAGATAGATCAGTGTGTGTGCGTGTAAAAGCATATGACTTATAACATACTCTCAGCCACCGAAGTCTACCATTACAGTTTTTCTGATTGATGAGGATGATTATGTTCAGAGTATAAGTCTGCAGTAACTCTCGTGGTTACCAAAGGACCAGCCCCCCACTGTAACCCTAGCTATGTAATAGGCAAGAGGCTGAGGGATATAGAAATGGAGATCATTGCTGCCCGATGTGCCTTAAGGGCCTGTTAGTACTGGGATGGGAGATTGCCTGGGAAGACCAGGTGCTGGTAAAAGAGGGACTTTGATTAGTATGAAGTAGTATGTGTGTAAAAGAGCCTCTCACAGTTTAGTCAGAACTGGCTGAGAATTTACAGCTAAGCCCAATAGCTTTTGGTTCTTGGGAGTGTTAAATATCTGCACAGTAATTATTGATCTTTGGTGCTTGCTGTTGTGCTTTGTTAGGTACTGCGATTATTTACCAAGAGCATTCAGTGCTAACAAGGTCTGCTACATTTACTACAATTGTATCTCATCTCATCTCATCTCATTATCTCTAGCCGCTTTATCCTTCTACAGGGTCGCAGGCAAGCTGGAGCCTATCCCAGCTGACTATGGGCGAAAGGCGGGGTACACCCTGGACAAGTCGCCAGGTCATCACAGGGCCGACACATAGACACAGACAACCATTCACACTCACACCTACGGTCAATTTAGAGTCACCAGTTAACCTAACCTGCATGTCTTTGGACTGTGGGGGAAACCGGAGCACCCGGAGGAAACCCACGCGGACACGGGGAGAACATGCAAACTCCACACAGAAAGGCCCTCGCCGGCCCCGGGGCTCGAACCCAGGACCTTCTTGCTGTGAGGCAACAGTGCTAACCACTACACCACCGTGCCGCCCTACAATTGTATCATTATTGTTAAACTGAAAGAAAAATAATCAGAAACACTAAAGCAGTTTGCATCAGACTTCATTTTGTATATACTTTACACTAGAGGTGTGTGCATTTATTTTTGACCCCTTTCACATCCACTCCTGAAGGAATTCTCACTAAACCTTATGTTTATTTGTGCTTTTTTAAATTTGTCATCAGTAACTGATGTTTTTCACTGTGTTTTGTCTTTACAGAAACTGGCCTTCATGCTTTCTCTGGGGCTCGTAACACACGACTATCTGGAGGGTGAGTGTCTTCATTTTGGCATGTCTACTAATTACATGTAGTGCAGAAGGTATACAGTACGTTGTATAAAGTCTGTCATTGGCTTCTGGTTCTGATTGAGAGTACCCTGTGTGCATTCAGCTGCTGCTTCTCACCAGTGTTTCTGTTGGGCTTTTCACTCTGCCTTTCTACTTGTTTTGGAAACATGTGATTTGTGATAATGCCTATAGTACACCTGCTTTTTACCTGCACAAGCCCTGTTCCTCTTCTCCTGCACTGTGACTGCATCTACGGTGAGTTTCTACCCCCTTGCTTAATTGCTATCGCCAGTCTAGATTGTTGAAAGAGCGGCTCACCTGCTTGCGCTTCACAGTTTCTAGCTGGTCGTGTAGTGAGATTTGAATTAGCTCATGGGCATGGTCTGTTAGCGTGGTGTTCTGGGGCATATTCACTGTCATGACTGCTGCTGCTGGTGTCTGGAGTCTCATGGCCCATCATTGTTTTTGGCCTGGAATTATGCTGTGTATTCTTGTTTTTTATTATCTGATAATGCAGTTCATATCTCGGACTGAATGTAAATAAATTGATTGTTACATCTGCTTGGATTCTGTTTCATATAATCTGCACCAATCACTTGGAATTGCCCGACACCCACATTACATCCACTGCTCAAAAAGAGAACCCTCGTTTATCTACAGCTCCAATGTGCCGATCCTGAATATTCGGACACATGATCATGTTCACCGGCACAACACTAAAGCTGTTTTGAGGAATAAATCAGGACTATTTTTGTCCTCTTCCAAAACTGTCTGCATCTTCCTCTCCTAGCTATCAAAGAACTCTCTCTATCTGATGGTACCTCTTTTGAATATGTGGCTCTGAAGGTTGTTTCCTCTTCTCCTGTTGTTACTGTTCGTTTATTGCCCTCCTAAAGCAGCTGCTAGCTTTTTGTGAGGACTTGGTAAACTCCTCACAATAATCTTATCTCTCTGCCCTTGTGTTTGCTGACTTTAACATCCATGCTCACACTAACTGCTCCTACACATCGGAGTTCATCTCAATAATACAATGTTTTAACTTGATACAGCATGTTGACTTTCCAACTCACACTCATGGTCATGTTCTTGATTTGCTCTGTTCTGCTGGTTGGGAATGATATCTCTGTCTCTGGTTCAGTCTCTGGTATGTCTGATCATAAGCTTATTCAATGTGACTTTCACATTACTCCTCCTCCTCCCTTGGAGAAAATCACTGTTTCCTGTCGTAGTATTAGGTCTGTCAACTCCAATCTGTTTGCTGCTTCTCTTCAGTTGTCATCCCTGTCTGACTTGCATAAATTCTCCACCCCTGATCGTATAGTTTCCCTTTGTAATGAATCTATCTCTAAAAGGGCTCAATGACCTAGCCCTTTTAAAGAATCGGCTTAAAATTTGGGGTTTGGTACGGTTTCTGGCGTGGTAGAACGGAAACAGTACTAGTTCAGTACCAATGTAAGTAATTAAGTAATAAACAAACAAACAAACATTTAAAATTTTCTCATTTTCCTTTTCTGGCTAAAGTGATGAAAAGAGTAGTAGCTACACAACTCCATACTTTTCTTAATGATAACACACTCTGTGAACCTTTTCAGGTTTCCGTACTCGGCACAGTACTGAGACAGCTGTTCTGCATATTGCTAAAGAGCTCCTCCTGTCTGCTGATAGTGATTCGCTCAATATCCTTCTCCTTCTTGACTTAAGTACAGAAGTTGACACTGTTAATCATGATGTACTCATTTCCCAGCATTCCTTCTTTAGTATTACTGGCATAGCCCTTCAGTGGTTCAGGTCGAATCTTAGAAACCAACAATAGTTTATCACACTAGGTCCACACAAGTCCTCCACCACTCCTGTTATGTGTGGTGTCCCTCAGGGATCAGTTCTTTTGCCTCTTCTGTTTCTAATCTAAATCCTACCCCTTGGTCAGATTATTTGTTGCCATGGACTCAACTTTCATTGCTATGTAGATGATATTCAGTTATATCTTAGTACATACTCTCCACAGTGTCTCCTCCCAATACACTTACTGGTTGTATGTCTGATTTAAAGCTTTGGATGCAGGGTAACTTTCTCAGGTTATACACAAACACAACTGAAGTTTTACTGGTCCTTATTATCTAAATCCTCCAATTCTTCTGTTAGTATTGATGATGTGCTTGTTAAACCTGCTCCTGCTGTCAGAAATCTTGGTGTACTATTTGACCCATCACTTAATTTTGATCTACATATCAAGTCCCTCATCAAAATTTCATTCTTTCATCTCCATAATATTGCACGTCTTTGCCCATTCCTGACTAGTAATGATGAGCAAACTCTTGTTCCTGTTTTCATTATGTCTTGTATTGATTACTGTAATTCCCCCTTTATAGGCCTCCCGGCTAAGTCTTTGCAAAAGCTGCAACATATTCAGAGGTCTACAGCTAGAGTTCTCACCCATACCAAGCATCACCCCATCCACATCACCTCATCCTCTTTAAGCTACACTGGCTACCGGTTCAATCCTGTATTAAGTTCTAAATCTTGTTTCTCACCTTCAAAGCCCTACATAGCCTTGCTCCTCTCTTCCTTGGTCAACTCTTGACACCTTACTCCCCCTTTCACTCTCTGAGGTCTTCAGGCAGTAATCTGCTTGCTGTCCCATGCACCAGGCTTTCCACCCTGGGAGGCAGGTCCTCAATCTCATCTCATCTCATTATCTCTAGCTGCTTTATCCTGTTCTACAGGGTCGCAGGCAAGCTGGAGCCTATCCCAGCTGACTACGGGCGAAAGGCGGGGTACACCCTGGACAAGTCGTCAGGTCATCACAGGGCTGACACATAGACACAGACAACCATTCACACTCACATTCACACCTACAGTCAATTTAGAGTCACCAGTTAACCTAACCTGCATGTCTTTGGACTGTGGGGGAAACCGGAGCACCCGGAGGAAACCCACGCGGACACGGGGAGAACATGCAAACTCCACACAGAAAGGCCCTCGCCGGCCATGGGGCTCGAACCCGGACCTTCTTGCTGTGAGGCGACAGCGCTAACCACTACACCACCGTGCCGCCCCAGGTCCTCAATCTCTTCGTGAATATTCATCTTTTTCTCCATTCACACCTGAATTAAATACTTTTCTCTTCAGTGATTATTTCTCTTCCTCCTTTTCTGCTCAGTCTGCTTCATTTTCCCCCCTATTTCCACTATGTAAAGCGACCTTGGCATTGTGAAAGGCACTATCGATACAAAATTATACTCAATATAGTTAAAGCAGTTGACCAACAATCGGCTGACTCAGACTGATTCATTGTGTTAATCTCAGCACTTTTTCTCGTGTGCAGAGATTCAGAGCAAACGTCAAGAGAGAAAGAGACGAACAACAGCAAATCCGGTGTATAGTGGAGCAGTGTTTGAGCCAGAGGTAACACACTCACACAGATACAGACACAGATTCAGTGTTCATGTAATGTGTGGAGAATAATTCCTTAACTGTTAATGTGTTTCAGCGTAAGAAAAGCACAGTGTCTTACCTGAATTCTGCTAATCAAGAGTACAATAAGAGAGGTGAGTATATCGGTTTACTCTGCGTGTGCACACAGCGCACAATTTTTAAAATGTTTTTATACGCACAGCTTCCAACACTATGATATAATTATACTGTCTGTGAGCAAAACAACAATGTGCTTTCATTGATACCTGTACATTCCAGCTGATTATCTCCACCTCTGTTCAGTTAAACTCACTGTTTGTTCTCCTCCCTCCACACACACGCACACAGAGTGTGTAATTGGCTTATGTAATAGGTTTGTTTACACATACTGTTTAATGCTTTTGCACTTTGAGAGATACTGAGCAGAATGGTTGCAGAGAGTTATTGTCGAAACAGTACATTACTTATTTATGCACACCAGAAAGCTGACTCTCTAGTTTTATGAAGACTAAAAAGTATCTTTATATCTAAAATGGCTGTGTGATAAAATGTACTAAAATGTGTTGCTGGCTTCATAAAAACAGTTGTTTGTGGAGGCATAGAGGATTAGAAGTGTTATTGTTAGGGGGATATTAGTGCATGATCCTCATTCACATAAAAACAATGTAAGCTTTAAATGTTTCTTACGAGTTCAACTTTATCGCTTGCCAGATCTTTAGATGTGCCTTACAGTCAAAGCACTATTTAAATTTTCTGCTTTAAACAGTCAAATATGCATACACATGCACACGCATAGATGGTTTGAATGAATCAGATTATTTATATCCAAGGGTCACATCTGGATAATTATATTTATCATAAACTACATTCTTTCTTTCTTGGCTTTAAAGTGAATCAAAAGTTTAGCTGTGCTCAGAAATTAGATTATCTTGTCTACCCTGCTTTTGAATCCAGTTTATTTTTTGTACATTTTCTCTTTCCATTAAGAATAACCTCTGTTTTTACTGATGCTAATGCATGTACTTAATTTGATATCACTTAAATTTATATTTAGAAATCTCAGTCCTGAACTTAATTTAAAAGTTTTGTCTGATTATTACATTTTGTACTGTTAAAAGTCAAGGGGTGAAGGCTATGATTTTATGAACTTCTTTGTTTGTTTTTTAACTTTGTATTCTTTTATTACCAAAAATTGTTTACAGTACATTCAAGCAATAATATAATAATGACAATAATAACAATGAGAGCAAATTGCCAAAAGTGGTAATACAAAAATCAAAGTGCTCTAATACATGGATTTCTCTGTATATGATGCTTGTAAATATCTTTGTGTGGACACATGGTACCTTGCACTCATTTTTAATGATCGTGTTTACTGCTCTGAGGTCAGCTGCCCTTGTGTTCTTTATTAAGCATACTATTTAAACATCATAGCCTGAGCTTTGATGTGCATAGTTGTTATTTTTTGTTTGTTTGTTTGTTTGTTTGTTTGTTTGTTTTTATTTAAGGTTTTTTTTTAATGTTCATATAGCATAGGCTCCTTAATACCATAGGATACTTTTTGAATATCAACAGCTACTCCCAACTATATTTGCACTGTAAAAGGAGTCCCATTTCCCTTGTAATACAGCTATGACCCTGCTGCAACAAAAGTGCTCTAAAACATTTAGTTGCCTGAAAAATGGACAAGGCTTTACACTTACCTGTGAAAGCAAATTATTAACTATAATTATTAATGATTATACTTGCTTGTTTAACCTGTATGAATAAACTAATGATACTAAACATATTGACACTATTAAGTGGTACATCAAAATTATTAAAATCCAGGTTGCTGATTTATTCTTGACGTTTAATCCCTGTTTTTCTTTTTTGATGGTCTAACATTATTTTTTCATTCCTACTTCTCTTTCTTTGCTAGCCAATGAGGAGGGCTCATCAGAGGTATGTCATACCAGTGTTTCTTCATATTTGTCTTTCCATTTTATTTTTCCCCCTTTTGTTGTCTATCTCATCTCACCCAGGTCGCCCACTCAAACCCAGCAGTGTGGTGGAGAGGGGCATCAGCCCTTTGACCCCCACCAGCCTACACCCAGAGTGTGTGGGTCCTCACTTCCCCGTCTTTCCACAATCCCTCTCATCACATCCATCCCCATCCAGCCCTCGTCTCAGCCTGAGCTCAGTGGGGGATGTAAGTAGCTATAGGAGACTACTGCACCCACTGATACACTCCCCTGTTCTCTTCAGGATTACCAGCACTCCCTATGTGACATATGAAACTGGTCTCAGTAGTGGATAAATCATGCTAGACTGACCAATGACAGATAGTGGCATTATAACTCATTACAACTGTAGAACAGCGGTGATTTATAATCTCACCATCCTGTGTCATCCAGAAGAGGATGGGTTTATTTTTGGGTCTGGTTCTTTGCAAGGTTGCCTTAGGAAGCTTTTCTTTGCCACCATCGGCTCTGGCTTGCTCATTAGGAATCTAAAACTAGGTCTGCATCCGGATTCTGTAAAGCTGCTTTGTGAAAATTTCTATTATTAAAAACACTATATTGATAAAATTTAATTGAATTGAACTGATCAACATGTGTCCTGTAATCTGCATTTCACACCACATCAGTTAATCCTTTTGTATAGAATGTATCTTCCCAAATAATAATTTAAAAGAGCTATGCTTTCAATTGTAAAACATTCCACAGTATTTTAAGTATCAGGAGTCCTGTTAAACGTTGCTCACAATGGATTAATGGATTAGTTGAATAAATCCTACTGGGCATTTTAAACCACGTCCCACCTCCACTTGTGTAATTGGCCCAGCATGTGGCGGTCAGTGTTGTGATTGATGGATTCTGTGTGGCAGGGAGACATCCATAATGCTTTCTGTGTGGTGTGTAGGCGCAGTGGGCAGTTACTCGTGTGACGCCTGCTTATGTGTCTATCACCAGGACTGCCTGGCGCCAACCCTCCACATTGTGCCTCAGGGCATGTGGATTTGCCCTTCATGCAAAAAGCAGGTAAATGCCCCCCTGAGCCTACAACCCTTGCCTCTGAACATCTGCCCCAAGTTCTTCCTTAAAAAATAGAGAATATTGCCTAAGCCTTAGCGAACAGGGATTTGTCAGGCCTTGAAGATCTACAGTCGGAGGAAAATGTTTGTACACCCTTTGGAATTTTTTACATTTCTGCCTAAATTGGTCATAAAACATCTCCTGAACTCTCCAGCAATCTTAAGAATGAACAGTGTCTGCTTGAACTAAAACCACTCAAACAATTACATGTTATCATATTTTTATTGGCCATAAGATGGAAATATTGACAGGATAGGGAGGCATAAGTAAGTACACCCTTAGCTAAGGCTCATCCAAGAGCTAATTAGACTAATTAGATGATTAAACAATTTGACTCAGGTGTGAGCCAACCTGATGTCCAATCACTGAGGTGTGTCGTAAGCTACCCACCCCACTGGAAAACCAGTTAAAAGGTGTGTTTTGATGAGAGGCATGTTCTGTGCATCATGCCTCGCTCAAAGGAGCTGTCTGAAGACTTAAGACACAAAATAATTGATTTGTATAAAGCTAAAAAGGGTTACAAAACCATCTCTAAGACCCTTGGTGTTCATGTGTCTACAATTAGAAAAATTGTGTATAAATGGAGACAATTTGGAACGGTTGTTATTCTGCCAAGGAGTGGCCGCCCTGCGAAGATCACTCCAAAGGCACTGCGAGTCATCATCAATGAGGTAAAAAAGAATCCAAGAGTGTCTGCTGAGGACTTGAGGAAATCACTGAAACATGCAGACATCTCTGTGGACACATCTACTATAAGAAAGACACTGAACAAGAATGGGATTCATGGGAGAAGGCCACGGAGGAAGCCATTGCTGTCCAGAAAGAACATTTCTGCTGGTTTGGAGTTCGCGAAAAAGCATTTGGATGCTCCTCAGCGCCACTGGAAAAACGTATTGTGGTCTGATGAAACCAAAGTTGAATTGTTTGGGGGGAACACACCACATCATGTGTGGAGGAAAGTCGGTACAGCACACCATCAGCACCTCATCCCCACCGTCAAGTATGGCGGCGGTAGCATCATGGTGTGGGGGTGCTTTGCTGCCTCTGGGCCTGGACAACTGGCTATAATCAATGGGAAAATGAATTCTCAAGTATATCAAGATATTTTGCAGAAAAACCTGAGGCAATCTGTCAAAAAGTTGAAACTCAAGAGAGGATGGGTCCTGCAACAGGACAATGACCCTAAACACAGAAGCAGGTCGACATTAGAATGGTTTCAGAAGAACAAAATTCACGTTCTGGAATGGCCCAGTCAAAGCCCCGACCTCAATCCAATCGAGATGTTGTGACATGACCTCAAGAAAGCCATCCATTCCAGGCATCCCAGGAATCTTGCTGAATTGCAACAGTTTTGCAAAGAGAAATGGTGCAAGATTTCTCCTGATCGTTGTGCCCGTCTAGTCTGCAACTACAGGAAACGTCTGGTTGAAGTTATTGCAGCCAGAGGAGGGTCAACCAGCTACTAAATCAAAGGGTGTACTTACTTATGCCTCCCTATCCTGTGAATAATTCCATCTTATGGTCAATAAAAATATGATAAAATGCAAATGTTTGGGTGGTTTTAGTTCAAGCAGACACTGTTTGTTCATTCTTAAGATTGCTGGAGAGTTCAGATGATGTTTTATGACCAATTTAGGCAGAAATGTAAAAAATTCCAAAGGGTGTACAAACATTTTCCTCCGACTGCACATGTACGAAGGTTCAATGACACAGGAGTAGTTCAGACCACATTTACCTGAGCCAAGGCTGTTCTGAGCTTTGGAAGTTTAACATGCTTCATTGTAATGTCCTCTGTTCTCTGGTATTTGCATTTTTCAATGTTGCATTTTCCTCATCCACTTGTTTTGCATTTATGTCTTTTTGTTTATTTCTGCACTGAGGCTGTAGCGGTGTGTGCTTTGATTGCCAATAGTAGTTTTTAATAATTTCCAGATTTTGAAGAAGGAGGAAGTGATTGAGTGGCCTGGAACTCTTGCCATAGTCCATTCCTATATTTCTTACAAAGCAGGTAACAGGTTTGAGTCCTGGGAGCAGACCTGCCAACTTTTACACATTTTGCACACAACTTCTGCATTTCAACCTCAAGAGTACGTCAGTATGAGTTATTACTTAAAAATATGCAAAAAGAGCGGTCATCTTTTTCACCACAAATAAAAACAGCAGATGAGCCAGTTGACATATTAATCTAAAAGGACTGACAGATGTGCATGTGATTTGAACTTTCCAATGAAATTATGAAAATAGGCAAAAATGGCACTTTTTCACTGTTTGCTTCTCTTCACTGGTCAGTGGCCCATTCAGACAGTAGAAACTGAACTGCACATGTATACAGGGTTTTGCTTGGGGGCAGAGGGAGCTGCTCTTTACCTGTGATAGTTCAGGGTTCTAACTAGGTCTTTGCAGCATATCGGGCTGGTACACAATGTTTCCTTAATGCTACACCCACAATATTGCCGACATGCCTGTAAAAGTTGCAGCTACACTAATAAATCTTGTCAATCTTGAAAATGTGGTCTTTTGTTTAATTTTCTTTTGTTATCCCCACACGGTGGCAACAGTGCACTGCCATGCGAATGTTCTACATTTGGACGTACTCCATTCCCTGTCCATGTAAGCACCCAGTGCATAGCTGCCTGAGTAGTTCCGTGTGGAGATTAATGTCACTGTAATAGTGACAGTCACTGTAAACAGATACAGAGATTAGCTCACTTTATCTCCTTCCTTAGGGCCCAGTCCCACAACACTGATGAGTATAACTATACCTACGTGTATAACTATATGACTATACCTATGCCTGAATTTAGTTCAAGTCTGGAGCAGTCACACCACAACTATAATCCCGACTATAATATCGGTTGGTCTGGCCACTCAGGTAAATAAATGGATGCAACTTAGGAATAGTCATGCAAGTTTTTTTTCCAGGTCATACAGCTTGGACTTCAAAACACCCCATGCACTTATCCCGGTGGTTTACATAATACAGATAGATCATGAACTATGGAAATATAATAAAAAAGGATACAAAATACGGAGTGGTTACAGATTTTAATATGGATGCATTACGGATGCTAATAATTTACGGATTGGTCACAGACATTTCAGTGTATTACAGATTCATACGGATTTTCATACAGATGAGGCATCACGGCTAAAAAGTTAAGAAGTCTAAAAAAATTAAATGTTTGGACTGCTGAAGTTCATAATTAAAATATCTTACCTGTATTTATATGTTTACTTTATTAATTTACGATTGATATTTCATGGAAAATAACACATTCGTGAATAAAAAAAATCTGTGCTTTGTATTATATTTCTTTATTTTCTATGAATTCATATTCTGTGACTTTATGATGCAATAAGGATGTACAAAGATACCTGGGGAAAATAGCATGTCTCACATGTAAAAAGGGCTTTTCCCAGAAAAAAAAATATCAGAGTGGTGCTACTGATGCAGAACCCAGGGGGGTCTGGGGGCATGCTCCCCCAGAAAATTTTGAAATTAGAGACTTAAAATGGTACATTCTGGTGGCATCTTGGGCTGATTTAGGTACAATTAAACATTATTAAATTTGCTGTTTTTTACCTTGTCAAATATGCAAGGGGCAAATTTTAAAAGACAAAATTAGATTTGAAATGAAAACACTTCGTAGCACGCCTCTTCATTTTCCAATTCCAGGATGCCAGAAACAGAATTGAGGTCAAATCACGCAACAGCGCCATCTAGTGACCAGTGCCTAGAGCATGGTTGTGAATGGCAGTCGGTGCACGCAGCGAAACCTTTTTCACTTCTGGGTTGGGTACCAGGATAGTCTAGACCAGGGCTATTCAATTAGTTCGTAATGACGGCCAGTTCATGAAAAGTATCCCAAATGAGGGGCCTGAGAAATACCGCTTGAAATATGAGTAATCACATTAACAGCTACAGATACAGTAAAGTACAACAACATAGGAGTTCTGTTAGGACTAGGACTGTTTTGGCCTCTAGAGGCCGCTGTTATTTCCTTTTCATGTCGTGTTTATTTTGGCCTCTAGAGGCCGCCACTGTTCCTGTGTTTTGTGTTTGTGTTAATTGCCTAATTATCTTCACCTGTGTCCTTAATTAGTTTGTCTATTTATACCCCTGAGTTCAGTCCTCTTGTCACGGAGTCTTTGTGCTGTTATGTTTATCTCCAGTTTCCTTTGTACTGTGTTTTTTGATCTTCTTAGCTTTTGTATTTTTGCACTTTGCTTTTCTTTTGGATTTTACTCTTTGGTTTTTTTTTGTCTTTTGTTTTGCCCTGTATATAGTGTATATAGTTTAAATAAACCTTTTGATTCTTTTTCTACTTCCGCCTCACGCCTCTGCATTTGAGTCATCCCCCTGGTGGCCTAGTGGGGGTTTGCTGGATTATCACACCAACGAACCAGGTTCGAATCCCAGCAAAACCCTAACAGAAAGACTCCGTCATGACCGACTCAGCAGAGGCTGCTTCAACTGTCTACCCGGCCAACCTTCAGGGAATTATGGCAGCTTTGACACGCTTCGGAGCGACCATGGACGCTCATGGACGTACGCTCACCAGCCAACGTGAGGCCCTCGCTCGCCACGAGGAACTGCTTCAGCAAATTGGGAAAACCCTGGCACAGCTGACATCTCTGCCTGCATCTCCTGCTCCTGATCCAGCTCCCACTCCTGCTCCAGTGCCTCCTGCAATGCTGCCTTCTTCACCTCGCGAACCCAGCCTTCCTGCACCACAGAGGTATGACGGCAAGCACAGTGAGTGCCGAGAGTTCCTTACCCAGTGTCAACTCACCTTTGAGCTTCAGCCTACCACCTACACTACGGATCGCCGCAAGATTGCCTTTGTGATCACCTTATTAGCTGGTAAGGCGCGAGCCTGGGCTACTGCTATCTGGCAAAGACAGGGACCTGAGTGCTTTGATTTCCAGCTGTTTTCTGAAGAGATGCTTCGGGTCTTCGATCAGGCAGACATCAGTACCGACGCAGCCCGAAAGCTCATGTCCATCCGGCAAGGAGGAAGCGTCGCAGATTACGCCATCTCGTTCCGAACACTCGCAGCAGTAAGTGGATGGAACGAGACTGCCCTGGTGTCAGCCTTCCACCATGGTCTGTCTGACCCCATCAAGGACGGTCTGGCCTCTATTGGATGCCCAAGTGACCTCGAAACCCTCATCTCACATGCTATTCGTCTGGACAACAGGATGAGAGAACGCCACCAAGCCTTGAGCCCCCCCAGCCTCCTTACCTCTACCTGGAGACCGTCTACCTCCTTCAGTGACTGTCCAGAACCCATGCAAGTGGGTCGTACTCGCCTCTCCGCATCTGAGAGGGAGCGCAGAAGGAGGGACAAGTGCTGCATCTACTGTGGCAAGCCTGGTCACTTCCGAGCATCATGTCCCGAACTCTTGGGAAAAGGACCGCCCCGTCCAGCCGAGGGAGGGTTGTGACGGGGCCTACCCTCTCTCCCGGACTCCCTGGCCAAGGAATCTACATCCCGGTCTCCATCTCCTGGGGTGAGTCTGTCCACTCTTGTCAAGCTTTGATAGACTCAGGGGCGGCTGGGAACTTTATGGATATTCACTTCGCCCAAAGCATCAATATACCTACTGCACCTCTTGAAGTCCCTCTGTCTGTGTCTGCCCTCGATGGCCAAGCGTTAGGTGATGGAAGAGTCACTCAAGTTACTTCTCCAGTCTTCCTCCAGTCTCAAGGTCACAAGGAAGAAATATCCCTGCACCTGATTCCTTCACCTGAGTTCCCAGTTATTCTAGGCCTTCCTTGGCTTACTCGCCACAACCCTCGCATAGACTGGGTAACAAGCCAGGTTGTGGAATGGGGCCCTGCATGCCATGCCTCTTGTCTGCTCTCTAGCTCTCCTGTGTCTCCTGCCGAGCCCCCTGATCTCACCGAGTTATCTCAAGTTCCCACAGAGTACTGGGATCTCAAGGAGGTATTCAGCAAGAGCAGGGCCGCCGTTCTTCCTCCGCACCGGGCCTACGACTGTGCCATCGACTTGCTCCCTGGGACTACCCCTCCTCGTGGCAGACTGTTTTCACTCTCTCAGCCAGAACGCAAGGCCATGGAGGAATACCTCAAAGATGCCCTGGTCTCTGGGTTTATTCGACCCTCCACTTCACCTGCTGGAGCCGGCTTCTTCTTTGTCGGCAAGAAGGATGGGGGGCTCCGACCATGTATTGATTATAGGGGCCTGAATAAGATCACTGTGCGCAACCGATATCCCCTTCCGCTGATGTCCACAGCTTTCGACCTGCTCCAAGGCGCCACCGTCTTCACCAAGTTGGACCTACGGAACGCATACCACCTCATCCGTATCCGACAGGGAGACGAGTGGAAGACTGCCTTTAACACCCCGTCTGGGCACTACGAATACCAGGTGATGCCCTTCGGACTCACCAACGCACCAGCTGTTTTTCAGGCCCTAATCAACGACGTCTTAAGGGACATGATTAACCTATACGTTTTTGTCTACCTCGACGACATCCTTATCTTTTCCAAGACCGTGCAGGAGCACCGCCACCATGTCCGCCAGGTTCTCCAGAGGCTGCTACAGAACAATCTGTTCGCCAAGGCCCAGAAATGCGAATTTCATGTTCCCGAGGTCTCCTTTCTGGGATTTATTGTACGGACAGGCCAACTCCAAATGGACCCTGCCAAGACCCTGGCCGTCCGGGATTGGCCTACTCCCAAGTCCGTTAAGGAGGTTCAGCGGTTCTTAGGATTCGCTAACTTCTACCGCAAGTTCATCAGGAACTTCAGTTCTGTGGCAGCACCCATGTCAGACCTCACCAAAGGGACAGGTGGATCTTATGGCTGGTCTCCTCAGGCAGAAAAGGCGTTCAAAGACCTCAAGGACCGCTTCTGCACGGCACCCATTCTGGTTCTCCCGGACACCTCCCAACCATTCATCGTGGAGGTGGACGCCTCGGACAGTGGTGTCGGCGCGGTGCTCTCTCAACGTTCGGAAGGAAAGCTGCACCCCTGCGCTTACTTCTCCCACCGCCTGAGTCCTGCTGAGTCCCGGTACGATGTGGGGGATCGAGAACTGCTAGCGGTCAAACTGGCCCTTGAGGAGTGGAGGCACTGGCTGGAGGGAGCACAACATCCATTCCTGGTTTGGACTGACCACAAGAACCTGGAGTACCTCCAGCAAGCCAAGAGACTGAACCCTCGACAGGCTAGGTGGGCCCTGTTTTTCAGTCGGTTTGACTTCACCCTCTCATACCGCCCCGGCTCCAAGAACACCAAACCTGACGCACTGTCCAGACTGTTCTCTGCCACTAACAGGGAGAATGAAGTCGGGCCTATTATCCCTGTGTCCCGGATTGTGGCCCCTGTCCGCTGGGGTATTGAGGAGGCTGTCCGACGAGCCCAACGCCAGGACCCCGGTCCTGGGACGGGGCCACCAGGCCTCTTGTACGTCCCACATCAAGCCCGGGCCAAGGTTCTCCAGTGGGGTCACTCTTCCCCTCTCACCGCCCACCCGGGAGCTCGGAGGACCCTGGACTTCCTGAAAAGACGCTTCTGGTGGCCTAACATGGAGAAGGAAGTAAGGTCATTTGTCCTGTCCTGTGAGGTTTGCACCAGAACCAAGAACCCACGACAGCGTCCCCAGGGTCTCCTGCATCCTCTGACCATTCCCCGGCGTCCCTGGTCCCACGTGGCAGTCGACTTTATCACGGGTCTCCCTGAGTCACAAGGTAACACGGTCATTTTGGTCTTAGTTGACAGATTCTCCAAGGCCTGCCGCTTCATACCACTGTGCAAACTCCCCTCTGCTCTTGAAACTGCGAAACTTTTGTTTAATCATGTCTTCCGAGTCTTTGGTCTTCCACAGGACATCGTCTCAGACCGAGGGCCCCAGTTCTCCTCCCGAGTGTGGCACGGGTTCTGCAAGGTCATCGGAGCCACTGCCAGCCTCTCCTCTGGGTTTCACCCACAGTCCAATGGTCAGACGGAGAGGCTCAACCAGGACCTGGAAACCACCCTGCGAGGCCTGGCTATGGATAACCCGACATCGTGGAGCACCTGGCTGCCATGGGCGGAGTACGCCCACAACACCCTGCAGTCATCGGCCACCAAGCTGTCGCCATTCCAGTGCCAATTCGGGTTCCAGCCACCTCTGTTCCCGGACCAGGAGGAGGACGCGGGGGTGCCCTCGGTCAACCAATATGTGAGACGGTGTCGCAAGACCTGGAGCAAGGTCAGGAAGACCCTCATACAGACCTCCAGAACCAACCAGACTCAGGCCAACCGCCATAGAAGACCTGCACACGCTTTCCGCCCTGGGCAGCGTGTTTGGCTGTCCACTAAGGACCTTCCACTGCGGGTGGAGAACCGCAAGCTTGCTCCTCGCTACATTGGCCCCTTCAAGGTGGTGCGCAGGGTGAACCCTGTCTCCTACCGGCTCCAGTTGCCCCGGACTCTGAGGATCAACCCCACTTTCCATGTTTCCCTGTTACAGCCCGTACTGACGTCTACGTATGCCCCTGCCCCTAGGAACCCCCCACCCCCCCGCATCTTCCAGGGGCAGACTGTGTTCACTGTGAATCGCCTGCTTGACTCCCGCCGGGTCCGCGGCGGGTTGCAATATCTGGTGGACTGGGAGGGCTATGGTCCTGAGGAGCGCTGCTGGGTTCCTGCTCGGGATGTCCTTGATAAAGAACTATGTCGGGACTTCCATTCGGCCCATCCGGATCGCCCTGGGAACGTCAGGAGACGCTCCTAGAGGGGGGGGTCCTGTTAGGACTAGGACTGTTTTGGCCTCTAGAGGCCGCTGTTATTTCCTTTTCATGTCGTGTTTATTTTGGCCTCTAGAGGCCGCCACTGTTCCTGTGTTTTGTGTTTGTGTTAATTGCCTAATTATCTTCACCTGTGTCCTTAATTAGTTTGTCTATTTATACCCCTGAGTTCAGTCCTCTTGTCACGGAGTCTTTGTGCTGTTATGTTTATCTCCAGTTTCCTTTGTACTGTGTTTTTTGATCTTCTTAGCTTTTGTATTTTTGCACTTTGCTTTTCTTTTGGATTTTACTCTTTGGTTTTTTTTTGTCTTTTGTTTTGCCCTGTATATAGTGTATATAGTTTAAATAAACCTTTTGATTCTTTTTCTACTTCCGCCTCACGCCTCTGCATTTGAGTCATCCCCCTGGTGGCCTAGTGGGGGTTTGCTGGATTATCACACCAACGAACCAGGTTCGAATCCCAGCAAAACCCTAACAAGTTCTTATACAATGGTGCTTGAAAGTTTATGAACCCTTTAGAATTTTCTGTATTTCTGCATAAATATGACCTAAAACATCATCAAATTTTCACACAAGTCCTAAAAGTAGATAAAGAGAGCCCAGTTAAACAAATGAAACAAAAATATTATACTTGGTCATTTATTTATTGAGGGCGGCACGGTGGTGTAGTGGTTAGCGCTGTGGCCTCACAGCAAGAAGGTCTGGGTTTGAGCCCTGTGGCCGGCGAGGGCCTTTCTGTGCGGAGTTTGCATGTTCTCCCCGTGTCCGCGTGGGTTTCCTCCGGGTGCTCCGGTTTCCCCCACAGTCCAAAGACATGCAGGTTAGGTTAACTGGTGACTCTAAATTGACCGTAGGTGTGAATGTGAGTGTAAATGGTTGTCTGTGTCTGTGTCAGCCCTGTGATGACCTGGCGACTTGTCCAGGGTGTACCCCGCCTTTTGCCCGTAGTCAGCTGGGATAGGCTCCAGCTTGCCTGCGACCCTGTAGAACAGGTTAAAGTGGCTAGAGATAATGAGATGAGATTTAATTATTGAGGAAAATCATCCAATATTACATAGCTGTGAGTGGCAAAAGTATGTGAACCTTTGCTTTCAGTATCTGTGTGACCCCCTTGTGCAGCAATAACTGCAACTAAACGTTTCCGGTAACCATTGATCAGTCCTGCACACCGGCTTGGAGGAATTTTAGCCCATTCCTCTGTATAGAATGTCTTCAACTCTGGGATGTTGTTGGGTTTCCTCACATGAACTGCTCGCTTCAGGTCCTTCTACAGCATTTCGGTTGGATTAAGGTCAGGACTTTGACTTGGCCATTCCAAAACATTTAACTTTTATTCTTCTTTAACCATTCTTTGGTAAAACGACTTGTGTCCTTAGGGTCGTTGTCTTGCTGCATGACCCACCTTCTCTTGAGATTCAGTTCATGGACAGATATCCTGACATTTTCCTTTAGAATTCACTGGTACGGTATAATTCAGAATTCATTGCTCCATCAATGATGGCAAACCGTCCTGGCCCAGATGCAGCAAAACAGGCCCAAACCATGATACTACCACCACCATGTTTCACAGATGGGATAAGGTTCTTATGCTGGAATGCAGTGTTGTCCTTTCTCCAAACATAACACTTCTCATTTAAGCCAAAAAGTTCTATTTTGGTCTCATCCATCCACAAAACATTTTTCCAATAGCCTTCTGGCTTGTCCACGTGATCTTTAGCAAACTGCAGACAAGCAGCAATGTTCTTTTTGGAGAGCAGTAGCTTTCTCCTTGCAACCCTGCCATGCACACCATTGTTGTTCAGTGTTCTCCTGATGGTGGGCTCATGGACATTAGCCAATGCGAGAGGCCTTCAGTTGCTTAGAAGTTACCCTGGGGTCCTTTGTGACCTCGCCGACTATTACACACCTTGCTCTTGGAGTGAGCTTTGTTGGTTGGCCACTCCTGGGGAGGGTAACAATGGCCTTGAATTTCCTCCTTTTGTACACAATCTGTCTGACTGTGGACTGGTGGAGTCCAAACTCTTTAGAGATGGTTTTGTAACCTTTTCCAGCCTGATGAGCATCAACAACGCTTTTTCTGAGGTCCTCAGAAATCTCCTTTGTTCGTGCCATGATGCACTTCCACAAACATGTCTTGTGAAAATGAGACTTTGATAGATCCCTGTTCTTTAAATAAAACAGGGTGCCCACTCACACCTGATTGTCGTCCTATTGATTGAATACACCTGACTCTAATTTTACCTTCAAATTAACTGCTAATCCTAGAGGTTCACATACTTTTGCCACTCACAGATATGTAATATTGGATCATTTTCCTCAATAAATAAATGACCAAGTGTAATATTTTTGTGTCATTTGTTTAACTGGGTTCTCTTTATCTACTTTTAGGACTTGTGTGAAAATCTTATGATATTTTAGGTCATGTTTATGCTGAAATATAGAAAATTCTAAAGGGTTCACAAACTTTCAAGCACCACTGTATATATCGTATTTTGTAACTGCATAACAACATCAGTGCAGTGTATTGTTTTAAGATAAAGGCCCAAGCCTTTCTATATTCAAATGGCATGTTAGGAAATCAGTCCAGATGAGCCATATCACATTTAGAATTTCTTTAACTAAGACTTAATTGCACACAACTGTACCAACAAAAAGCAAAAAGACAAGTGCAACGTATGGAATGACCCAGAGGAAAATATTACTGCTTACAATAGTCTTTGTCTCACAGAAATAAATAAGATCTTACTGAATTCTGATCTTTTTCTCCTAAAATCCCTTGAGGAGCAAAAGAATAGCAGAAGAGTATTTTAAGATCTTAAGTTGAACTTCAATTGGACTTAATTAGGCTTTGACGAGACTATTTCTTAGGAGTTTAAATTAAGAAGTAACATTATGAGACATTGGCCAGATCTTACAGTATTCTGCCTTGTTTCTCTTAAAACCCCTTTCGGAGAAAGAGAGAGTGAGTTCAGTGTAAGAGCTGATTTGTTTCTGAAAGACAAAGATAAGACTGTTCTAAGAAGCAATGTTTTCCTCTGGGGAATTATACATATCAGTGTAAACAACATATCAGTGCAGTGTTTTATCAAGGCAAAGTAATTCTATTGAAATTGCATCAGACCTTTCAATAATTAGACAACATTTACCATCTAATGAGAGAAATTACTTTTTTTCGATTTAACAAGAGCAGTGAAGTCAGGTGTATACGTGGTTAGGTCAATATGCATATAGTGGTGCAGATTCTGGGCAGTGAGGGATGCGCGATTATTAGTTTTAATGGCATTTATGTGTGAGAATGACTATTCGCATGTATACGTACTGCCAAACATTGTGAGGAAAAAGGAGTAAGACCCCTTGCACGAGGGAATTTCTTGTGGCTGAATTCATGAGTCCAAAACTTTTCAGAACCTGCCAGCTGTAATGACTCTTGCAGATCATCTGTTGACTGAATGTCAATGAGTTCGAGTTGTAAATGCACTTCATTTAATGACATTACCAGCTCCTTTGCTTTCAGTGTAAACTCTCCATCAACATTCACACAGAAAGGGTACTTCTCTGTCCATTCACTGTTGAATTGCCTGATTTCTGCATCAACTTTTCACTTTTTTAAAGTAGAAAGAGACATTTTGTCTAATGTGCTAGCTAGAACAGGACCATAGTTATATGAGCGGAGACGTGAGAGCAGTGCATGCGTCTGGCCGGTTTTTTTTTTACACACTACTTAAAGGGTAAGTACAAATTGCCTCACGGGCCGGACCCAGCCCGAGGGCCACCAATTGAATAGCCCAGGTCTAGACCTATATATTACAATATCTTCCTATTTCTATAGTTATTACTCATTTTCAGAGAGGAATAGGAGATATTTAGGTGCGGAAAGTACCCTGCATTGTTCAATTCATGGTATTGATTTTTTTTGTGTGTGTGTGCAAGTGACAGTACAGCGCAGATGTTGCACAGTGCGGTGGAGCACTGTGTATTCGCACTTTGGGGAAGGCCCTGTGTAAACAATTACCTGATTGGTCAGATGTTTTATCAGATCAGGTTCAGGCCTAGAATAGTTGCTCCAGAAGCAGTCTCACTGCTGCTGATAAACCCAGGCCTGGGCTATAGGTATCTGTATCTGTCTGGTGTGACCACCAACCACATAAACTGCAGGGGACCGATTTATTTATAGTTATTATTGTAGTTATAGTTATCAGTATTGTGGGACCGGACCTTTATGCTGTGCTGTGGTTATATGTGCCGGTTCCCGAGTTAGATCTGGATAGTCATGTATTGTAATCGAATGGCTGAAGCTGAAAATAAAGCTGATACTTGAACATGAACTGGTTGTTTTATTCTTATTCCATAAATATGTCACCAATATAGTTGAATATTAATTATAATAAGTCTTCAATCAAAAACAATCACAGCAACTTTTGAAAAAAAAAACTCATATTAATATTGCCAAAAAAGAGTGACTTTCAGGGAGGCCTGCAAGTGCCAGGAAATGCACTAGAATGCATCTCCGAGCATGTGAGCTTTCGGGAGCCTAAGGCAGCCCCTGAACCCCTGGCCGTTATGACTGGTGCCACCACGCTGATATTTTGGTCTCAATAGTTAAGCTGTAGACATTAAAAAGTTTACATGCACACTTTCTTATTAATTACTGTACATAACATCTTTTACTTAAAGTGATTTGTGAAAAGACCATTGAAAAAAGTACTACAAGTACATCCTGTGCATCCTGTTTCTCTTCGGGGTTGGCAGGTCTTCGGTAATAATTTACACTATTTCATTTCCTAACTGGTAGTGAATCAAATATGTGGCATGACTTCCCTCTTTTGTCTCCCAGAGAGAGAGCAGGAGAAACAAAGGCTGGAGAAGTGGAGTTCTGAACTGCAGCAGGAGAGAGAGGAGTTAGAGCTCAAAGCTCAACAGCTCAGTGACTCCATCACGGTGAGATCATATTTATTTCTCCAGCCCCAAGGTTTTCCAGCTATAATGACTAATTATGTCATTCTATGACATTTTAAAATATTGAGATATTGGTCACAACTTCTGTCTAGTTTTCTTTATCTTGTGCCTCCTTCAGATATGTACAGAGAGCAGGAATGGCGTTCTGGCCCGACAGCGGGAAATGGAGGCCTCAATAGAGAAGGTGAAGGATCTAGTACGTCTTATTAGGGGCATTCAACTGCCTTCTCTGCCCCAATTCTTGGCCATGGGCATTACCAATGGAAATCCAGGCACTGTTTTGACCCAACAACCCATCACCACTCCCAGCTCGGAGGAAAACCAACATCCAAATAGAAAGAATAGCACAAGCTTTGGTAGTCTCTCTGATGTAGGCAACACCTTCACAGATCTCAGAGATACCTCAAACCTACACAACAATCCCACAAATACCAACAACAGCATCTCAAGTGCTGAGAAAACCATGGACACCAGTGAAACAAAGAACACTTCCATTAGCCGACATGGTTCTATTACAAACACCTCTCCAACTCTCAGCAATACACACAGCCAGAACACCATGTGTGCCAGCTCAAACGGGACTCTAGAGCTAGAGGATGGGTATGAGGAAAGCAAAAACCAAAATATTGCCAGTGATAAAGTCTGCATAGGAGACGTAAATACAAACAGCATCAGGGACCTCAGAGAAAGTGTGGAGCCTCCATTGCCTACAGTAATGTCCATGGCAGAGGTAGTACAAGGTATAGAATAGTATCGATATTAAAGTGTGCACCCCGTTCTACCCCTTACACCCCATAGACCTCCGATCTAAAAGTGTCCTAAGTTAACATTTAATGTTTCTGTTCCTGTGTTGTCTTGTCTGTAAGAATCCACAGTGCCATTTTGGATGAGCAGGATTAAAAGTTCTAAAGTACCAGCACCTGAAAAAATTAACACAAATAATAATCAATAATAATATAAAGAAATAAATTAAGAGTTATCAGAGTTTAAGATATCACACCAACGTGTGCCTGCTATAGTTGCCATTGCACCTCTTGGTTGGAAAGCTTATGGAACAACTGAGCAAAGGCTTTTTCCAGCTATTAAAATGTTAGTGTTAGGACATAAGTAGACATGTGCCAATAATATACAATAGTTATACAATACATTGAGATATTAAACATGCACAGTCTTGTTATTGTCGGCAATAATATTACTATGCCCTTTTGTTTTTTTTTCTTTTGGCATGGGGTAGCATAAGGACAGTGAAGTAAAGTTCTTTACTTGGGCCAGTTTTGAATCCCTCACCACATTTAGCCCTCAGAGTGAAATCTGTTGCATTATTCTGTTTATCATGAAAGTCTAAAATGTGCTGACTGAATTGTAAATTGCCAGAAATCCTTCATTGTTCAATTTAGCTAGCTGTCATAATACAGTCTGGTCGGCAAACAGTTAACTCTTCAGCTGTTAGTCATCTAGCTGTCATCTATGTATTTGGTACAAAAACTAACTTTATACATAAAGCTAGTTTTGCTTTTAGAATGCTCGTTAATATATTCATTCATCTTTAGTATCACTTAGTCCTGGTCAGAGTCACAGTGTGTATCAAGCAGCCAGGACCACTGGGTGTGAGGCAGTGTTGTAGTCGAGTCACTAAACCTCGAGTCCGAGTCCAGTCTCAAGTCCCCAGTGTTCAAGTTCGAGTCAAGTCCAAGTCATTAAAAAAAACATTTGAGTCGAGTCTGAGTCCATTGTTGATCCGAGTCGAGTCCGAGAACAAGACTCCAACCGCACCATTTGACGGTGGCTGTTTCAGCGCCATTAACATTAGTTTGTTCCTGAACATGACGTATGAACAGGTGAATGTGCATTCTCTTTGTCAAGGAGTGCAAAGTATTCTGTCAGAGATGGTTGGGAGACGGATATAAGTGCAGAAGGCGTGTTTATTAATATAAGTGAAGACAGGTAAACAATCCAGAACGGCAGGCAAAATCATAAAACGGTGAAACAGGCAGTAGGTTGAGCGAGGCACAAACAAGCTATCGTAGTCTAGGCAGAATCAAAGACGAGAAACAGAAAATCAGGGATCAGGAAACCAAACAAGGAAATAAGGCTTGGTAATGTGTCAGCAACGCAACTCAATACTTCGCAAAGTAAGTGTGTTTTTATATAGGCACACTGATTGCGCCTTAATCCTGTGCAGGTGTGAGTCGTTTACGGTGCATGTGAGAGTCTGCTTGGTGTGCATGCTGTCCAGAGCGCGCCTGAGTGTGTATCTGTTGCACATGCCATGGCAGGCAGGTGTGACACTCTTGCACAAAATTAGTACAAAAATGAATGTAGATATAAATATCTTATGCCAAATTATTATGGCATGTTACAAAAAATAAAGAAAAAATCCGAGTCTTCATCTCCAATTTACAAGTCCGAATGCAGTTAATGCACGAGTCCAAGTCATCAATGCTCAAGTCCAAGTCAAGTCACGAGTCCTTAAAATTAGAGCACAAGTTGGACTCGAATACTACAAGCCTGGTGTGAGGCAGAAAGATATCCAGGATGGGATGTCTGTCCATCACAGGGCTTTCATTTTATTTATTTTTTTAGCAACTTGATTGTAAAATAAATGCACAAGAACTTAGAAGTTATGAATATAAAAGGTTGCCAAAGGCTCTCCCTGCAATTTGCAGTTAAAATGGAGCGCCACAAGACAGCTACAGGTAAGCATGTAGTCATTATTGAATGTAATAATATTGTGATTACATCATAAACATTTTTTAAATATCACAATATGAAAATACTTATTTTGGTACATGTCTACTTCTGGTCCTATCACTGTTAAAAAAAAAAAAAAAAAAAGAGTAATAAGGCTGTTAGAGTGATAGAATCAGTCCAGTAAAGGTGTAGGGCTTTTTTCCCCTCTGGGCTCCAAAGCAGAGCAGCTAAGAGAAAGACATGAACATAATTTATAAGCAGGTCTTCCAGGTGTTCAAAAAGCTACACACCTATTAGATGTATTTGTTCTATTTATAACGTCCATGTGCAGCAATTCTGTAAGTATATTTTTCAATTGTTGTCTTTTCAAATAAATTACTCAGCTCTGTTTTGCCAAATATTGTTTGCCACAGGGACATGTATTTTTACTTTATGGTGATTAAATAGATGTATGAATAATAGCGTTGTATTTGTGTAGCATCAGTATTGAGGACAACTTAATAAAACAGACACAGCCTTTACTAGTGATGAAAATGACGTGTTTGAGTGTTAAGGCAGTGAGTTTGGTGTTGGATCTCAAACACAACTTTTACAACAGGATTTCTAGTGGAATGCTCCATTTCTTTCCCTAATAGTTTTTTTTTTTATTAGACTATAATAAATCATTCACTTAGCTAATAGGATGACTCTAAACTCAGACTTTACAATGACATTGTGGTTAGTTTCCATCTACAGGGTACCACAGGGCTGATGGCATCTGAACACTAAGTAAAGGTTTGTTAGTGAAGGTTTCTGCAGCATACTGATGGTAAGCATTGTTTTGTGTCATCTTTCATCTGTGGGTTTATCTGGCTCTGTGGTACTTTACTGTTGGTTTATGCACATTTTATCAAAAGAAATGTTTTATTTGTGAAATGATGCTTATGTAGCATTATACAAGGGCTTTCTATTTTGTATTGTTTTATTAGATGAAGTGTTAGCCTTCCACATGGCGGCACTGTTAAGACGACTCAGAGTCAAAGCACAGGAGTGCGAGGTTTAGCTAAGAACCCAACAGCACAGGAACATAAATGAACCCAACACTGCTCCACTCATCTGCTGTCATATCATGTTAAAGAGTGAATGATCAGAGATATGCTGCATTTGTATCATATCTCTGAAAGTCTATAGATGTGAGTGTCAGACCATTATAAATACAAGATGGTGTGTTTTATACAAGGCAATGGCAACTTTTATGAAACTTTATGTCGATAATGAAGCACAACAGATCATGCAGAGATGCAAATTACAAATATAAATGTGATGCAGGTCTGTGTAAATATAAATAGTACTGGTTGTGTCCTCGTTTCAACTCTGTGTGCGCGCACGAGTGTTTTACTACTCAGGCAATCAACCTGTTTGGCCTGTAGTAGAGTTTTAAAGCGGTTGCCTTAACATGCTCTTGGTTAACGTGATGTTCCAGTTGGAGGAACATTTGTGTCAGTGTGATTTGGCAAAATTACGTGTTTCTCTCTAGGAGTCATTACTGCTTTCTGTTGCACTATCATCAGATTTGAGTTGTGTATCTTATGTTTATTTTGTTTTGGCCAGTGCCTAATTTAAGTTTTATTTAGAAGACTTTTAATTTTCATTACGATGTTCTTGTACTTTCAGTTAAAACAATGTATTTTCTTTATTTATTTATGGAGTGCTTTTGTGTCCATTTCATGGTTTAGTTGGTTTGATTCAAAGCAGCCAAACTTAATTTCTGATCTGGTACACAATAGTGTTTAGCAGTGAGCCAATTAATTTTCAAAAGCCCTGTGGGAGACAAAATTTTCTAGGTGAATAAATGATTGTTTGCAAGTGACGTTTATACAGATGTACAGTATGTCAGTTTGCCAGAATGGGACCTAATGGACAAAAACTGGTGGGTAGCTTTAAGCCCTGTGAAATTAAGGGGAAGGGGGAAATTGCAGATACATTCAAAACTATTGTTGACTGTCACTACAGCTGTGAGAGCTCAGTTGTGAACACTGATGTGAATTTTTCTACGGATTTTTTTTCTATGATGATGTCTGATATAATAAAAGTGTGTTTTAGGGGTTGGTAAGGGATTGCCCATTAAATTGGATATTTTCAAATGTCATCTTCAGCCCCTTGTTTGGCCAGGAAATGTCAGGGTTTACTGATAAGTCTGACCATTTGTGTTTGGATGTTTAAAGCTGTGGTGTCTGAAAGTGTGGAAAGTCTCTGCATATATGTTACATACAATAGAGAATAAGTGTTTGTGTCATTTTCTTGATCCCTAAAGTGTTTAAAAAAATAAAAAAAAAATTTAAATGTGAAATGACTGAAAAACCCAACACTGAGGCAGTGCATTACAGTTCACTCAGTCATCATTAGGCTGCTTGGGTGTGTTGAATGTTGAGGTCCCCATTCACGTTTTCACTCAACACAAACTTGCACGCCTTCCTTTTACCATTACCTCATTAAAGGGCCTCTCACCTGTACAAATTCAGGAAGGCAATCAGATAAGGAGTATTGCACAAACACAACATATTCACAGTGGTACACCCTTGTGCCAAACAAATTATAAAGTGTTCAGTACACGATTTACATAGTTCTCTTGGAAAGAAGTGTTGAATATTTTTTCATAATGGTTTTAAGTATGATGTGATGAATTACTTTTTTACAGTTTGTATGTTATCTGGTCTTTGTTGTTTAGTGCTGCCTGATGTTTGTTTATTTGTTTCATCATAGATTTCATTGTTTTCTTTGTGTAAGTTATTTAATGCACATTTACACATCTTTCTTCATGTTGAAGGGGATGGGCATTTTAGGAGCATTTGATCAATTTGTATTTATTAATTTTTATCATTTTTGCTAATTAAAACCATAAAGTCAATCACTGTTTCATTTGTCTGTTTCTGCATAAAGCTTTGCTCAGGTTTTTAATGACATGGTTACAACCTCTCCACATACAGTGGTGCTTGAAAGTTTGTGAACCCTTTAGAATTTTCTATATTTCTGCATAAATATGACCTAAAAACATCATCAGATTTTCATACAAGTCCTAAAAGTAGATAAAGATAACCCAGTTAAACAAATGAGACAAAAATATTATACTTGGTCATTTATTTATTGAGGAAAATGATCCAATATTACATATCTGTGAGTGGCAAAAGTATGTGAACCTCTAGGATTAGCAGTTAATTTGAAGGTGAAATTAGAGTCAGGTGTTTTCAATCAATGGGATGACAATCAGGTGTGAGTGGGCACCCTGTTTTTATGTAAAGAACAGGGATTAATCAAAGTCTGATCTTCACAACACATTTGTGGACGTGTATCATGGCACAAACAAAGGAGATTTCTGACGACCTCAGAAAAAGCATTGTTGATGCTCATCAGGCTGGAAAAGTTTACAAAACCATTTCCAGAGTTTGGACTCCACCAATCCACAGACTGACTGTGTACAAATGGAGGAAATTCAAGACCATTGTTACCCTCCCCAGGAGTGGTCGACCAACAAAGATCACTCCAAGAGCAAGGTGTGTAATAGTCGGCGAGGTCACAAAGGACCCCAGGGTAACTTCTAAGCAACTGAAGGCCTCTCTCACATTGGCTAATGTTAATGTTCATGAGTCCACCATCAGGAGAACACTGAACAACAATGCATTGCAGGGTTGCAAAGAGAAAGCCACTGCTCTCCAAAAAGAACATTGCTGCTCGTCTGCTAAAGATCACGTGGACAAACCAGAAGGCTATTGGAAAAATGTTTTGTGGACGGATGAGACCAAAATAGAACTTTTTGGTTTAAATGAGAAGTGCTAGGTTTGGAGAAAGGAAAACACTGCATTCCAGCATAAGAACCTTATCCTATCTGTGAAACATGGTGGTGGTAGTATCATGGTTTGGGCCTGTTTTGCTGCATTTGAGCCAGGATGGCTTGCCATCATTGATGGAACAATGAATTCTGAATTATACCAGTGAATTCTAAAGGAAAATGTCAGGACATCTGTCCATGAACTGAATCTCAAGAGAAGGTGGGTAATGCAGCAAGACAACGACCCTAAGCACACAAGTTGTTCTACCAAAGAATGGTTAAAGAAGAATAAAGTTAATGAATGGTCAAGTCAAAGTCCTGACCTTAATCCAATAGAAAAGTTGTGGAAGGACCTGAAGCGAGCAGTTCATGTGAGGAAACCCACCAATATCCCAGAGTTGAAGCTGTTCTGTACAGAGGAATGGGCTAAAATTCCTCCAAGCTGGTGTGCAAGACTGATCAACGGTTACCAGAAATGTTTAGTTGCAGTTATTGCTGCACAAGGGGGTCACACCAGATACTGAAAGCAAAGGTTCCCATACTTTTGCCGCTCACAGACGTAATATTGGATCATTTTCCTCAATAAATAAATGACCAAGTATAATATTTTAGTCTCATTTGTTCAACTGAGTTCTCTTTATCTACTTTTAGGACTTGTGTGAAAATCTGATGATGTCTCATCTCATTATCTCTAGCCGCTTTATCCTTCTACAGGGTCGCAGGCAAGCTGGAGCCTATCCCAGCTGACTACGGGCAAAAGGCGGGGTACACCCTGGACAAGTCGCCAGGTCATCACAGGGCTAACACATAGACAACCATTCACACTCACACCTACGGTCAATTTAGAGTCACCAGTTAACCTAACCTGCATGTCTTTGGACTGTGGGGGAAACCGGAGCACCTGGAGGAAACCCACGCGGACACGGGGAGAACATGCAAACTCCACACAGAAAGGCCCTCGCCGGCCCCAGGACCTTCTTGCTGTGAGGCGACAGCGCTAACCACTACACCACCATGCCACCCAATCTGATGATGTTTTAGGTCATATTTATGCAGAAATATAGAAAATTTTAAAGGGTCCACAAACTTTCAAGCACCACTGTAAGTATGAAGCTAAAACCCTTCACAAATAAATCATAAAATGTAGCTCTGATAGGCAGGGGGTTAGTAATACATTTGAAAGAAGTGAATTTTGTTTGTCGACAAGGGCTACAATTACTCTTTGTTCATTATCAAGTATTAAGAAGCTAGAAGCGCCAATAGTCAATTAAATTCTATTTTGTATAGAGCTTCTAACAATGAACATTGTCACAAAGCTGCTTTACAGAAGAAAGAAATAAGAATTAATGCTTAGAGTTTCTCAGTTTGGTATGCTTTTTTTTTCCTTGCAGATTTGGTATAGTGTGTATAGATGAGCAGTATGTACAGACTGAGTAGTTCTGAATATGTTAGGTTTGGGTAAAACCTTTTTATGTGCACCTTTTTATGGGGTTATGTGCAAAATTAATATACATGTTTAGATGTATATCCATGGAGGCACAAGAACATGTAAACTCCACACAGAAAGGCCACAGAGCTCAAACCCAGAACCTTGCTGTGAGGTAACAGTGTTAACCACTACACCATTGTGTGGGGTTCTCCCCACACTCCAAAGGCATTCAGGTTAGTTCGATTGGCTACTTGAAATGTGTTGTCTTACATCCAGTCAGCTGGATAAAAACTCATCTATCCTCCCTAAATGGTGGTGCAGTGGTTAGCACTATCACCTCCCAGCAAGGAGGTTCTGGGTTCAAACCCCATGGCTGATGGGGTTCTTTCTGTGTGGAGTAGGCATGTTGTCTGCATGGGTTTCCTCCCACTTGCTCTAAATAAGAATCCCTGTAATGAATATTTAAGCACTGCCTAAAAGCAGAGCTCCTAATGTGTTAGTAAATAATCCCGTGTTATTTCTTTACAAATCAGATTAAAAATAAGTGCTGGATAAAAACCCATCTATTTTATGGAAATAAAAATACAAATTTCGTTGTCCAGTGGTCAGTGGTTTATCAGATATGTTGCTGTGCACTTACGATTGGGTTCCCTGTGGTAGTACACGTACATTGTTTGTATGTATGGACATCGTACGATCACAAGAGCCATCAAAAATCAGGTCAATGCATTACCATATTCTCTTAAGTATGGAGCTTCACTCCGCTATGAGTACCGCAGAGACCTTCACACATCTCATTTATGTTTCTCCTTCTGCTGCAGTGTCTAATACATGTAAGGGCTTTTATTAGTGAATGGTCCTGCCAGAATAGCTTCCCAAGGATGCCCCTGAGGAAGCATCAACCTTAATCATTACTGAACGTCCCATTGAGTACTCTGTAGGCTTCACATGTTGGTCATAATCCAATTTTAAATATGCTGTAATGTTGCAATCTGTGTAAGGGTGGTTACAGTACAGTTTGGTAAAACGTCATGCAGGGTTGTCTGAAGTGTTTTCCCCTGCTAACATGTTATAGGTAGTGCAGCTATTTGGCTTAATATGTGTTCCAGTCATAGAATTCTGTTTTTATTTACATTTTACACAGTGCCCAACGTTTTTGGAAATGGCGTTGTACAATTGCTGGTAAATATTTTGTGTCACTAAATTAAATTTTCCAATGCTATCTTTCAAAAAAGGTTTTTATGATTCAGGTCAACATCTGTCATGCAACATGCTTTTTTTTTTTAAAGACTTCAATCTGTGTTTGAAGGCAGTACACGACTCATTCGTAGGGGTAAAATTCATTACATCCCCTGGTCACTAATTCAGAAAAGAGGCATGATGCATATTTTTCTTGTGTCTTGAAAGGTCAAGCTGTGGCATACATATGGCTCGAAGGATGTGCGGGAATTGAATATTTCCATTAGGGTTTGGGAAGATTTGCAAGGAGGTGGTATATTTTTGGCCTTGTAGGCAAGTATTAGAGATTTAGGTTTAGGGCAGATAGACAAAGGAAGCCAGTGAATGGAATGCAGTACTGACATGGGTGAATATGAGTAGGGCTGCTGCAGCTACATGGAGAGAAAAGGTCCAATTCTCATCATGTGCTCAGAATAATATCTGATCATCTGATATTATTCTGAGGTATCATACATTTTTTGAAGTAGTTCTCAATGCATATAGGAAGGCTAGGACATCCATTTACAGTTATATACAGTCTTGTTGGTATTTAGCTGTAGTTGGTAAGATGAAATGTCTGCCAGAGATGCTGAGATACTGATAGTAACCTGGGAATATGATGGTGAGAAAGAAAGTTGAATGTCATCAACACAACTACATTAAAAAAGTCATGTACAGACATTACCTCACTAAGAGGATGGATATAGAAGGTTAAGAAAAGGGACTTGAGGAACTTGGCTAATGAGGCACCAAGAGAAAGTCATGGAACAGATGTGGAACTTCACATTTGATACAAGCAACATTTTAGGTAGGACACAAACCACTGGCATGCTGTCAGCATTTCACTAAGGACAGACAGAAGGATATTGTGGTTAATTCACTAGGCATGTTTAACAATAGAAATGTATCTTTAATGAGCAAACTTTATCAGAGTTTACAAGACTGGTTACAGTTTGGCTAATCTAGCAGCAGGAAGCATCTCATTTGTTATGTGAGTGTTCCCCATTATCCCACAAAAGCAGTGGTGCTATCCTGCAACCAAACATCACTGATCTGGTTCTGAGTAAGAGACAACTGGTTGTCAAGGAAAATGGGAGGCATATTCATCTCGTCATCTCGTCATCTCTAGCCGCTTTATCCTTCTACAGGGTCGCAGGCAAGCTGGAGCCTATCCCAGCTGACTACGGGCGAAAGGCGGGGTACACCCTGGACAAGTCGCCAGGTCATCATAGGGCTGACACATAGACACAGACAACCATTCATACTCACATTCACACCTACGGTCAATTTAGAGTCACCAGTTAACCTAACCTGCATGTCTTTGGGGGAAACCGGAGCACCCGGAGGAAACCCACATGGACACGGGGAGAACATGCAAACTCCGCACAGAAAGGCCCTCGCCGGCCATGGGGCTCGAACCTGGACCTTCTTGCTGTGAGGCGACAGCGCTAACCACTACACCACCGTGCTGCCCGGAGGCATATTTATTTTATTTAAGTATTCTCCAATGAGATGACCAAGTAATTTCTGCTGTCAGAAAGTACCTTCTCAGGAAGCAAGTCCTCATTAATTGAATATGGAAATGCTCAGGACCCATATGTCCTTGTGGATAGCATGCCAGTATGCACATGCCATTGATCTTGCCATGGTCAAAGAGTCTCTGTCATAGATGTAAATGCCTATATGCCACAGACACTCAGTTTGGATAAAACACAACATTGTTTTTTAATCCACAAAGTACAGGCTCTGGTACAAAATCAGGTGTGGTGTCTCATCTATTCTGGAGCTCCCCTAGGAGAATGACCAAGGTGAGTATAGGGACAGTCCCAAGTCTTAGATCAAGGGTTACACATTTTCAATTTTTTTTCCCAGTGGCCAAGAGGTTATTTTTGTTTAAATAATTATCATTATGTGGCTCCACGTCTTCCCCCGATTCCACAGTCCCACTGGATCTGAACCCAAGCAGTGAAATATTATTAGATGTATAAAAGTAAGCTGTCTAGTTTACTTGGTACACTGGTCATTGATCAATTTTCTAATGACATTTTATTTGAGGTCCTATATTTTGGACACTCAAGTAAAAAGAAGGGAAGAGCTCTCAACTGAACAGTTGGTGAGTTGTGTTTGTTGCGGTAGTGAACAACTTTATGAACAAATTCTTTCAGTTCTTTTCAGTAGGAGTCTGACAGAACCAGACAAATTTAACCCAAATTTAACTAAAGGACTGATTCCTGGTACTGAGTGATGGAAGGAACCAAATGGACCATGTTCCAGTCCTCAAATGCAGGATGTTTACCTGATTCAACTGATATGAAGGCCAGAAAAAAACTGCAATGAAATCAGAAACAAAACCTGAGGGGGGGGGGAGCCTTTTGGGTCGTGTCAAAGATTTTCTGGTAAACCAGCAGTGCTTCAGCAGGAGGAGATGTGCTAAGTATGTTGTGCTACATGTAGAGGGTTGACCTCTACTGGGGTTATTGGTGTGTACTGGAAAAAGCATTTTGAGGAACTCCATAATTCAGTGGACATGCCCTCTTTTTAAAAGACAGTGTCAGATTCCATTTGTGGCAAAGGTAGATAGAAATCTTTGTAGTGGCAAAACTTTAGAGACAAATGATGTCAAAGAGGTCTCTTCACATAGATTTGAAGAAGATGCATGGTCATGTACCTTAACATTGTATGAGGTACTACAAGAGTATCAGAGACCAGGGTAGGTACTTTATGCATGGAATTTCCTCTAATAAAAGGCAAACTCTCACTTTGATTCCAGGAGACATGCCAGAAGATCCTTTGAAGATCACACACAGTGAAGTACATAGTCCAGGTGTCAAGAAAGGCAAGAGCATATGGCTACTAATGGAGACATTTCAGTTTTAAAATCTAAGCAGAACAATAAAATTTCCAAACTGTGTGCTGGGCAGGATTGGGATTTTCCTAATCCTTGGATGGACTTCTACATAGAAAAAGTCTCTTTAGTAGCCTTAAGTTAAAGGTCTGTTTCACTGGTATATTTGCATTGTAACTGAAGATGGAATTCTTGCCTTATATGCAAAAATTTTACACTCTTTCATGTTGTTTTTCGGTTGCTTTTTAAAGTTTTTCAGACTTTCTATGTTTATTTCTAAAGGTCGTGAACTTTATCTTGGAAAGAAGATACATGGAATATAATCACACTGATGCATTATGGAGGTTGTGTTAATACATAAAGCACCTCCGGGTGCCCCGGTTTCCCCCACAGTTCAAAGACGTGATTAGGTTAACATGGGGCGGCCTTGGGCTGAAGTGCCCCTTGAGCAAGGCACCTAACCTCCAACTGCTCCCTGGGTGCTGTAGCATGGCTGCCCACTGCTCTGGGTATGTGTGTGTGCTCATTGCTCGTGTGTGTGTGTGCGCGCGTGCGCGCATGTGTGTGTTCACTGCTTTAGATGGGTTAAATGCAGAGAGGAATTTTACTGTGCTTAAGTGTACATGTGATAAATAAACTACTTCTATGTTAATGTCTAAAAACCATTGAAACCTTGGTGTCTTAGGTCTATAATAATTGGACAATAAAATATGCCTACCTTTTCAAAAACATTTTCTACATTTCCATATTTTATCAGATGAGAAAATGAGTGTGTTTAAATTCCACACACTTTCCATATGTGCACAAAGGCACCAAATAACCTGCCTTAAACTGTAAGGGTAGAGAGGGCAATCCAAAGAGAATAATTTGAATAACATTGACCTTATTTAAATTATTCTGATGGAATAAATTATTCTGATGGTCTGAGGTCTCTTCTGTAACTCCATCTCTCTTAACATATTGTATGTCCTAGGCTAAAGAAAGCACAGATCTTGCAGAGTAGCAAATGACTTTCAGCTAGTAAAGCATAGCCTCCCCTCCTTTTCTCTCAGAATACATTTTATCCCTCAACATCAGTGATGAAATCATTGACCACCCTATGAACAATGAAACTATGAGCTATGCTTTGTACTATATTAATTAGTTTTTTATCTGGTTTCCTTGTTGTATAACAAACTGCCCTAAGGTGTAAAGTTAAGCCTTAGCCACATCATCTTACAATTTTTAAGGCTATTGATAAAACAAGTCTACCACAATTGGTCTTTGCAGATCAAGAATAATTTTTTTCATTATAGACACAGATAACCCAACATTAATGTTTAAGCTATGATGTAGCTATACAACAAGTTGATTAAAACATGAAATTCACTGTTGAGGAAGTCACATGTAGCTTGCAAAATTTGAGACATCTTTAAGCAGGCAGTGTTTGGTAAACTGGCATCTACCTTACCCAACATGATCTTGGCAGAAAGATATCTGAGGCAAGATTAAAAATTAAATTAAAAAAATTTCCACCTTTTGTTGAAATATATAGGTCATTCTAGAATCTGGGGTATATTTTACGTCCTTTTATTATTTTCCACAAAAGAAATCTTTATTGAATCAGTTTTGAAGAATAATGCAAATTATGACAAACTTTCACCAATAGCAATGCTTGATGCACCTTTTAGACCCAATTTATCCATAAAATATTAATTAAATGACTCACACCCCCTACATTATTGGCCAGCTTTGGCTACTTATTCATACATTCAACTTGAATAAACATGAAGTGATTCAGATATTTTGGGGGGCTTATTCTATTAACTGTTATAAAATCAATTGCATAAAAAGTCTATTTTCTGTATTATGTGAAATTTCAGTATTAAAAATATATATAATTTTTTTTCATCCATCCCAATGTTCTTGGGATGGAAAAAAAAAAAAAAAAAAATATATATATATATATATATATATATATATATATATATATACACACACACACACACACACAGTGGGGCAAAAAAGTATATAGTCAGCCACCAATTGTGGAAGTTCTCCCACTTAAAAAGATGAGAGAGGCATGTAATTTTCATCATAGGTACACTTCAACTATGAGAGACAGAATGGGGGGAAAGAATCCAGGAAATCACATTGTAGGATTTTTAATGAATTAATTGGTAAATTCCTCGGTAAAATAAGTATTTGGTCACCTACGAACAAGCAAGATTTCTGGCTCTCACAGACCTGTAACTTCTTCTTTAAGAGGCTCCTCTGTCATCCACTCGTTACCTGTATTAATGGCACCTGTTTGAACTCGTTATCAGTATAAAAGACACCTGTCCACAACCTCAAACAGTCACACTCCAAACTCCACTATGGCCAAGACCAAAGAGCTGTCAAAGGACACCAGAAACAAAATTGTAGACCTGCACCAGGCTGGGAAGACTGAATCTGCAATAGGTAAGCAGCTTGGTGTGAAGAAATCAAGTGTGAAAGCAATTATTAGAAAATGGAAGACATACAAGACATAATCTCCCTCGATCTGGGGCTCCATGCAAGATCTCACCCCGTGGGGTCAAAATGATCACAAGAACGGTGAGCAAAAATCCCAGAGCCACATGGGGGGACCTAGTGAATGACCTGCAGAGAGCTGGGACCAAAGTAACAAAGGCTACCATCAGTAACACACTACGCCGCCAGGGACTCAAATCCTGCAGTGCCAGATGTGTCCCCCTGATTAAGCCAGTACATGTCCAGGCCCATCTGAAGTTTGCTAGAGAGCATTTGGATGATCCAGAAGAGAATTGGGAGAATGTCATATGGTCAGATGAAACCAAAATAGAACTTTTTGGTAAAAACTCAACTTGTCGTGTTTGGAGGAGAAAGAATGCTGAGTTGCATCCAAAGAACACCATACCTACTGTGAAGCATGGGGATGGAAACATCATGCTTTGGGGCTGTTTTTCTGCAAAGGGACCAGGACGACTGATCCGTGTAAAGGAAAGAATGAATGGGGCCATGTATTGTGAGATTTTGAGTGAAAACCTCCTTCCATCAGCAAGAGCATTGAAGATCAAACGTTGCTGGGTCTTTCAGCATGACAATGATCCCAAACACACCACCCGGACAATGAAGGAGTGGCTTCGTAAGAAGCATTTCAAGGTCCTGGAGTGGCCTAGCCAGTCTCCAGATCTCAACCCCATAGAAAATCTTTGGAGGGAGTTGATAGTCCGTGTTGCCCAGCGACAGCCCCAAAACATCACTGCTCTAGAGGAGATCTGCATGGAGGAATGGGCCAAAATACCAGCAACAGTGTGTGAAAACCTTGTGAAGACTTAAAGAAAACATTTGACCTCTGTCATTACCAACAAAGGGTATATAACAAAGTATTGAGATGAACTTTTGTTATTGACCAAATACTTATTTTCCACGGGCGGCACGGTGGTGTAGTGGTTAGCGCTGTCGCCTCACAGCAAGAAGGTCCTGGGTTTGAGCCCTGGGGCCGGCGAGGGCCTTTCTGTGCGGAGTTTGCATGTTCTCCCCGTGTCCGCGTGGGTTTCCTCCGGGTGCTCCAGTTTCCCCCACAGTCCAAAGACATGCAGGTTAGGTTAACTGGTGACTCTAAATTGACCGTAGGTGTGAATGTGAGTGTGAATGGTTGTCTGTGTCTATGTGTCAGCCCTGTGATGACCTGGCGACTTGTCCAGGGTGTACCCCGCCTTTCGCCCGTAGTCAGCTGGGATAGGCTCCAGCTTGCCTGTGACCCTGTAGAAGGATAAAGCGGCTAGAGATAATGAGATGACTTATTTTCCACCATAATTTGCAAATAAATTCTTTAAAAATCAGACAATGTGATTTTCTGGATTTTTTTTCTCATTTTGTCTCTCATAGTTGAGGTATACCTATGATGAAAATTACAGGCCTCTCTCATCTTTAAGTGGGAGAACTTGCACAATTGGTGACTGACTAAATACTTTTTTGCCCCACTGTATATATATATAACCCCGATTCCAAAAAAGTTGGGATAAAGTACAAATTGTAAATAAAAACGGAATGCATTAATTTACAAATCTCAAAAACTGATACTGTATTCACAATAGAACATAGACAACATATCAAATGTCGAAAGTGAGACATTTTGAAATTTCATGCCAAATATTGGCTCATTTGAAATTTCATGACAGCAACACATCTCAAAAAAGTTGGGACAGGGGCAATAAGAGGCTGGAAAAGTTAAAGGTACAAAAAAGGAACAGCTGGAGGACCAAATTGCAACTCATTAGGTCAATTGGCAATAGGTCATTAACATGACTGGGTATAAAAACAGCATCTTGGAGTGGCAGCGGCTCTCAGAAGTAAAGATGGGAAGAGGATCACCAATCCCCCTAATTCTGTGCTGACAAATAGTGGAGCAATATCAGAAAGGAGTTCGACAGTGTAAAATTGCAAAGAGTTTGAACATATCATCATCTACAGTGCATAATATCATCAAAAGATTCAGAGAATCTGGAAGAATCTCTGTGCGTAAGGGTCAAGGCCGGAAAACCATACTGGGTGTCCGTGATCTTCGGGCCCTTAGACGGCACTGCATCACATACAGGCATGCATCTGTATTGGAAATCACAAAATGGGCTCAGGAATATTTCCAGAGAACATTATCTGTGAACACAATTCATCGTACCATCCGCCGTTGCCAGCTAAAACGCTATAGTTCAAAGAAGAAGCCATATCTAAACATGATCCAGAAGCGCAGACGTCTTCTCTGGGCCAAGGCTCATTTAAAATGGACTGTGGCAAAGTGGAAAACTCTTCTGTGGTCAGACGAATCAAAATTTGAAGTTCTTTATGGAAATCAGGGATGCCGTGTCATTCGGACTAAAGAGGAGAAGGACAACCCAAGTTGTTATCAGCACTCAGTTCAGAAGCCTGCATCTCTGATGGTATGGGGTTGCATTAGTGCGTGTGGCATGGGCAGCTTACACATCTGGAAAGACACCATCAATGCTGAAAGGTATATCCAGGTTCTAGAGCAACATATGCTCCCATCCAGACGACATCTCTTTCAGGGAAGACCTTGCATTTTCCAACATGACAATGCCAAACCACATACTGCATCAATTACAGCATCATGGCTGCGTAGAAGAAGGGTCCGGGTACTGAACTGGCTAGCCTGCAGTCCAGATCTTTCACCCATAGAAAACATTTGGCGCATCATAAAATGGAAGATAAGACAAAAAAGACCTAAGACAGTTGAGCAACTAGAATCCTACATTAGACAAAAATGGGTTAACATTCCTATCCCTAAATTTGAGCAACCTGTCTCCTCAGTCCCCAGACATTTACAGACTGTTGTAAAGAGAAAAGATGATGTCTCACAGTGGTAAACATGGCCTTGTCCCAACTTTGTTGAGATGTGTTGTTGTCATGAAATTTAAAATCACCTAATTTTTCTCTTTAAATGATACATTTTCTCAGTTTAAACATTTGATATGTCATCTATATTCTATTCTGAATAAAATATGGAATTTAGAAACTTCCACATCATTGCATTCCGTTTTTATTTACAATTTGTACTTTGTCCCAACTTTTTTTGGAATCGGGGTTTTATATATATATATATATATATATATATATATATATATATATACACACACACACACACACAACCCTGATAAAATATATAAAATTTTATATTATATAAAAATATATATTTATAATATATAACTGTTAACTCTGTTAAAAAAAACGCATAAAATCCACAAAGACTTTTAATAATACACATGACACCTGCACTGAGAGATGTCACTTCTTCTGGCGGGAAACTTCACAAAGGCAGTGCGGTATGTTATGTTTCTTCTCTCATTAATTTGAACAAAATGTTGAGGATACACCAATAGTAGATTAATTATTCATCAAATCTGTTATTGTGATATTGGAGCGAATCTCTCATGCATTTTTTAAAAACAATATGATTAAAATCCATAAAATTCTGTTTTTATACATGCCATGTGATAGCTAGTTTGAGGTTATCCCCAGATTTATAGCAAATCAACTGCCACAAAATATGTTCCACCAGACATTTCTTCTCACTTTCACACAAAGAAGAATCAGTCAAATATAGCTGTAAAAGTTCCAGTATAGTATTTCACTAGAACATTAATTTCCCTTTCTGGTGACTGCAATTTTCCTAGAAGGAGTATTTTATTTTCAGACATCTTCCTCAGCAGGATGGCAGGAGTCATACTGATCATGTCCCTTAATTGGGGGGATATGGCTGTGGGTGTCTTTTAACTTCCTCACAGCTCATTTCAGTATCTCGACAGAGATCTGTCCATGAAGTGAATCTCAAGAGAAGGTGGATCATGCAGCAAGACAGCAACCCTAAGCACACACGTTGTTCTACCAAAGAATGGTTAAAGAAGAATATAGTTAATGTTTTGTAACATAACATATAGTTAATGTTTTGTAACATATAGTTAATGTCAAGTAATTTAGCACTTTAATGACAATCATGTGGCCTTGGAATTCCCACAAAATTGGTCCACCGCCCAAATAACATCAAAGGAGGTTCAATGGTGGTCTCTTTCCACTGGCTGTCAGGTTAGATAAGGGCTACAGATGGGTTACACTTAGTTGTTGTATGACTAAAGTGCATCTATATGGTGATGATATGAGTTAAGTGTGTCTATTAAACTGGCAACTATGTGTTTAAATGCAGGGTAATTTCCCATCACTCAGTTAAGTATCATTTTCAGGACATTAAACAAGTCCAGTCATTTTCCTTACTGATGGATTACATTAGTAGTGATTTGGCATTTAGTAGACCTCAGTAGCAGAACACCTTCTTAGCTGTATCACCACTGCATGGTTTTGCTGCGTGTGAGTTTATTCTTGAGTGCATGTCGCATCTGCAGCACACGTGAACGCTTGTCCATTGCTAGCAGGTGGCGATGGAACTCCACCCGTACCTCACGGATCAGCTGGCTGAATGCTGCCTCCACTGCTGAGGAGCACTCTGCTACGGAGAGCTCAAAAAAACTACACCTGGTGTACCAAATCAGACAAAAAGCCTGATAATAATAATAATAATAATAATAACAACAACAGTTACATATGCTGTACGGTATAAACCATTCACACAAACAAACAAGATCCGCACCATATCAACAGTAATTTAATATTTTACACCTGTTGCACCCAGAGAAGGAGAAATAGGAATAAAATAAATACTTCAGCTTTGTATGTGTGACCTCCACAAATTAATATTTTCCTCATTTTCTCCCCACTTTGCTCATCCGTCAATTTCTACCCAACAGCCAATTCTCCCTATCACATGATAATTAGTACCCTGGGAAAGTTACATGAAAATGGTGAAGTATTCCTTTAAATATTCTAAAGCAACATATTTTATTGTTTTCTCAGTTATTCTCTCTGTTTCTTGTTCAATATGTCAATATGCAGAATGTACGTTCAGTGTTTCCTCTCATTTCAACACATAAATCCCTGTGTCCCTTTCAGATTGTTTACTTGCAAAATGTTCATATATAAAGTCATTTTTGTGTTGCAGTTTGTCAGTGTGACTTACACACCTCAGGTCTCTGGCCAAAGCCTGGCCTTCTTCTGTCCTAACAGCACGCCCATTCTCCATGTCATTCTTATTTGCTACAATCACTGTGGGGATTCCTAAGCAATGGAAACACACACACACACACACACGCACACACACGCGCACACACACGCGCGCACACACACACACACACACACACACACACAGCTGTTTACAGGACATCGTAAATCAGAGCAGACCATCGTAAAAAGTAATAGCAGGTAGAAGGTGTATTTATGACATCATAAAAGATGAACACACACACACACACACACATATGCACACACAGCCTTACAGTCACCAACAGCTGAATGTTTACACCACACAATTATGGGTTACACAGATATTCACTGCTGGTCTACAGCTCCATCTTAACTTGGAATTACTTACCTTTGGAAAAATACCACACTTGACATCAACACTGAAGCTGCTCTGAGGTTACTCTTACCAAGGCTCTGTCTGATGTGATCAATGAGTCTCTTGAGGTGCGCGACAGCGTCAAAGCTGCTGCGGTCCGTCACTGAGTATACGATCAGAAAGCCATCACCCCATTTAATAGAGCTCTCGAGAGGGGTGGCGCCAGGTCCAACACACTCCTGAGCATGCACACACACACACACACACACACACACACACACACACACACACACACACACACACACACACACACAGAGCACAGTGACCATGAGCTAATCTATGATGAAGTCTGAGATTTGAGGTCATGGAGGTGGCACAAGGAGATGATCAATCCCAGGACTTGCATGAGTTAAAACTTCACTCCACCATCATTCCAAACTTTGAAATGATCCTAATTCTAGTGTTTACTTAGAAATATCTAAACACAATCTGCTCCAAATAAACACTGATGCTCAGTAAAGAATAAGAGAGAGGACTGGAATGATCACAACAGCTCTGCTTACTGTCTGTGTGACAGCGAGGAATGATTCCGAGCATGTAGGTGATGGAGGAAGGTGAGCCCTCACACAGGAGAAGAGGTTTGGTGGGTAAAAGTCAGACTGACCAACACAATAATAGACTAAAGAGCCAAAAAAATACCCCTGAGCAGGAAATTATACAGATTAGATACAGATTTTACAAGTAGCATTTTGCAGCATTTGTTTTGATACACAAGTATAAATCTCATCTCATCACATTATCTCTAGCCGCTTTATCCTGTTCTACAGGGTTGCTGGCAAGCTGGAGCCTATCCCAGCTGACTACGGGCGAAAGGCAGGGTACACCTTGGCGACAAATATAAATGTAATCCAAAATTATTTAGAGATGTATTTATCTAAAATGGCTTAATCTTTGATTTAGTTAACATTGATGGCTTAATATTGACCTATTAGCATAGTGTCTTATTAGCAATGCATAATAAAATACAGAAAAAATACTTAATGATTGTTAATTGTATTGCAGTGATCATATTAATCCCATGCTAAATATGAATGGTTAAAGTTTGGCCTGAATTGTGTCGATTAATAGTTTTTGCTTGTTCAATGGCATGAATGAGTCACGATTCATCATTCCTAAAGTACCAAAGAAATACTTACCAACAAGGTATGAAGTCAAGCGTCTCAAAGCACACAATAAAAATTAAGTGAACAGTTAAAAGGTCTGATTTGCATATTATGACCCGCTGCAACAGCAGCAATCAAAAGCCAAGAACATGTTTACAATGATGAAATGATTGTGTCGTATTGTGCTGCCCTTTTGGTTTGGATTTTTAAAAAAAAATCTATTATTACTGTTGTTAATAACATAATGCCACTTCAAGTACTTATTTGTGCCTTACAGCATGTGGCATAATTATGGTACAATGTCAGAGCTCTGTGTGGTTCAGATTTAAAAACTCTTTGTACCTTATTAACTGTGTCTAAAATCTCCAAGTCAATCACTTCCTTGTCCACTATTTTGCGGCACCTATAGGTCACCTCTGAGAGAGAAAAGCAGACTATAAACCAAACAAGACAGTCAGAAGATTGAAAACATGGTTCGATGGGAATGTGAATCAGTGTGTGTGTGTGTGTGTGTGTGTGTTACCCTTTTTACGGTCATACTCCCCAATGAATCGCTTGGTGATGAATCTCACGCACAGAGCTGGATTTTAAACAAAAGGAGTGTGAGAGAAACACAGCAACAGAACAGAGGGAGAAACAGAGACGAAGTGACAAAAAAGGAAGAGATCTCAGGATAATGTATTATTAATAATAGAACAATTCATTATTAATAGGCCAGAAGTTCCACCATGAACAGTAAGCCTTTGCCTTTTACCCGTCTTTCCACAGTTCTCTCGTCCCAGCAGCACCAGTTTTGCTCTTGCCATTTTTCGTGTATCTGTCATTCCTTTTCTTGCTGGAAACCATTAACATTAATATGAATTTATTATTATACATTAATATTAATCACCATATTACATCCAGATCACTGAACAGCGCATTTAACAACATACTCAACATCAAACCATATCTCAGCACCTATCACTTACTAATCCATTAAAGAGGCTTTTTTTTCCCTTAATGTACTTACATGTTATATAGGAGTCCTGAATGATAGTCACTGCGCTGTTCTCCACGCGGCAGAGCCGTTCAGGTTTCTTGCCAGATTCTCCAACAACCTTGAGGTCTCAACACATCCTAAGCTTATTGATAAATGACAGAAAGCCGAAGTGCACTTGCCAAGTCTTTAGAGCGTATGTGTGGGGTTTGGGACAGGGTCACACACAACGCTTATCCCTAACATTACTATGCTACCATCTGCCTGCCTACTATGAAATTCACTAACAGGACAAAGTGTTCACTCTTTCTCCCTCCCACTCCTTCTCAACATTAATCACTCCTTCCAAGTCATTTTTTGTCTTCTTCTGCAGGACTCACTTAGCTGCTCTCATTAAGAAAGCAGTTGATTTACGGCCTCTGATAGCAGAAATGTTCCATCTGTTCCATAAAGTGCCCATTACCTGCAACTAAAATTACTATTACAATTCATCATTATGTATTCAGCTTTTTTTTCATTGTAGCAATCAATAGGTTAGAAAGAAGCCCTAAATTTCACTTTTTAGCTCTTCCTCTAAGATCCAATGCTTCTCAAGGCTTTCACACAAAGTGTACTGAAGAAATTTGGGATTACGCATCAAGTAGAGGGCCTAGGTTAGATATGTATGCACATAATTTAGGAGAGGATAACTCAACTGTTATAGGCTAATTTGAACCCAAGGAACAACTTGGGATGTGTGCCAAAATCGATATCCGGGGCGAACAGGCCGAAAATTACCAATCCAAGATGGCTGCCGGTAGCCATATTGAAAATGTCAATTTTTGAACCACTCATCACAGAAGTATGTGCAATACCTCATTTTATGGGTTTTTGGGTATGGGGAATCCATTAGTGACATCATTTTCATAACTGAAGGAAAAGGGAACAAGCTATGGTCAAGGGAAAGGTAAATAAAAAAAAAATTCCAAAAATTGGCCAAAATTGCAGTTTCACAGAAAATATGGGAAAAGCAGAATAACCCTACCTCAAACATGAGATCATGGAATTCCATGATTTCATGTTTGAGGTAGGGTTATTCTGGTTTTATTAATATTAATGTATATTAATAAATTCATATTAATGTTAATGATTTCTCATGCACAAATTATGTGCATAAGAGACCTATGCACATAATTTAGGAGAATATAAGAAAGCAAGCATTTGATTAACATAAAGAAATTGTATTTTCAATCGTACTATTATGATCAATGGAATGTTAACTTAAAGTGAAAAATACAAAACTTATTACTTTAGTAGGCAGCAATATCTTGAAAGTCTAAATGTTTAACAGCCAACAATACAACTTTTAACATCACATTATTACTGTTTATGTGTCACATAAACCAGGGTCAGGAACATGAAGAGTAACACAATAATAATACCGTAATACCGGTGGCCATCTTGGATTGGTAATTTTCAGGCTGTTTGCCCCAGATAGCGATTTTGGCACACATCCCAAGTTATTCCTTGGGGTCAAATTAGCCTAATATAAAATTAGGTACTACCTAATAGTAGAGCTTCCATTCAAATGAAAACAAACATGCAACAGATGATGTACTTTGATGTGTTTCAATTTCAATTTTATCAGAAGATACATTTCTCCAAACTCACATGTATATTATTCTTTTTATTACTATAAACTACAGTGTGCTTTAGGGATTTATAGCAAAATGTTTTGAAAACAAAAGATACACGATTCATGAAAACACTGACTGGATTCAGGTCAACTTGTCAGATCCCGAAGGATTTCACAGTGATTTCAAAATCAACATCACTATTTAGAATTAAATTCCTACAACTCATCATTTCTATTAATTCCTTTTTTACACGTTTTCTCTCTCTTTCAGCTTGTCACTTTTCTTGTGAAAGATTTCTTCGCCTTTCTCTCGCTCTTTCACGTCTTCTTTCCTTTACTTCCTCTGTCAAAACTCTCTTTCTTCCCGGTTTTGACTTCATCTTTCTCTCATTGGTTAACTTGTTCTGATATCTTTTTAAAATTTGTATTAAAGTTTGTAAAAATGATTATTTTGTTGCGCTTTTTGAGTTGTTCTCGGTGGAAAAACCAATAAATATGAAATGATCTGTAGACAAAAATAAGTTATGTAGGCGCACCCGTGCTTCTAGTTCCCGCCAAAATCAAACAGCCAATCAGAATCACGAGGGGCACAGACAGACTGACTTACACAGCTGGGATCCCTGTGTGTCCATGAAAAATCAACTCAATAGGGTTACCATATTTTCTTAAGTTCGGCCCGCGCGAAAGCTCCGCTATAACAGTTGAGTTATCCTCTCCTAAATTATGTGCATACATGTCTAAGCCAGGTCCTAGACTAATCTAATTCATGAATACTTCAGAAATCAAAGGTCTGATGTTAACCTGCAAACTACAAACTAGTGGTTTAATGCAATGCCACTACTTGTATGTGTATCTCTTCAGTGCTACAAACAATTGTATCCAGTATGTTTTCACATTTGAAAACAAAATGGAAGTGGGCGTCATCCAGGCCAGATTTTCCGTATGGATCCTAGCACTATGTCCTGGAAAAAAAAAAAAGGCTGCTGGGAAAATAATTTTTATTCACAAATTATAATAAATCGAATTTGCAGAATATATATATATAATTTTACTCAACTCTTGAACCAGATTTCCTGTGGAACATTCAGGCAAGATTTCTTATATTTAATGTGACTGAGTAAGCAAGGTGATATTTGGAATGATGTTTCAAAACAATAATGTCTTTCCCAGACATTGCTATTTATATCTGACAACAAAATTCATGTGTCAATATTTGATCACATTTGCTTTTAGGTTTGTGACATTCCAGAAAGATCAGAAAAGTTCACTGGATATTATCATTATCTACTAATGCATCTCAAACAATTAGAATATCATGAAATGTTCAGTATTTTCCATCAGCTATTTAAGAAAGTGAAAATGTAATATATTCTAGACTCATTACACGTAAACTAAAATGTTTCAAGCATTTTTCTATTTTACTTTTCATAATTATAGCCTATAGCACAAAAAAGTAAAAACAAAAAACAACCCAACAACAAAAAAATCCTCAAAATATTAGCATGTTTCATTTTGAGTTTGAGTAAAACAGTATAAATACTGTATATGTTAGGGGTGGTGGAGGCGTGGTGAAATAGGATCCAAAAGCAAAACACAACTCAGACAGTAATCCAATAAATGAGGTGGTTTTAATCCAGGGAAAAAGTAGCAAAATAGTCCATGTAAAAAAAAGGAGACAAAAACTTGACAAAACAAATGAGGCAGACAAGGACAAGAAAAACACTAGGGCAAAAAACCACGAACAAGGGAAAAAACACTGGAGAGAAAAAACCCATGAAAAAGCATTAAGGCACAGAAACGGCTAGGGAAAACAAACAAGACATTCTGGCAAAAACAGAGTCTGAGAATGGCCTATTTATACACAGCAGTGAAAACCAGGACGTGAGTTCAGGGGAGAAGGAATTCCTGTCCCGGATCCGGACTGGCGCGAGAGATCCATAATCTCCGGAGTGGATGACCGGGGCAGAGCATGACAGTACCCCCCCTTCAACAAGCGCCTCCAGGTGCTTTAGGAAGAGCGTCGGGGTGTTGCCGGTGGAAGTCAGAGATGAGGGTTGGGTCCAAAATGAACCTGACGGGAACCCAACTTCTCTCCTCGGGACCGTAACCTTCCCAGTCCACCAGGTACTGGAGTCCTCTGCCTCGCCGCCACACCTTCATCAGTTTCTGACTGTGTAGGCCTTGCCGCCATTGATGAGCAAAGAACTAGAGACCAGAGGTTTAAGCTGTGACATGTGGAACGTGGGGTGGATGCGTCACATGGTGAGTGGTAATGCCAGTCTGATGGAACATGGGTTGATTACCTTTTTGATGAAGGGTCCTAGGTACCTGGGAGCCAGCTTGCAGGAGATGGTTCTGAGTGGCAAATGGCGTGTGGAGAGCATGACTCATTGCCTCACCCGGTAAGTGAGCGCCTTAGAGCGGCGTTTGTTGGCCTGCCACTTGGATGCTAGGGCGGAGCAAATGAGTCTTCTCCGGGCCAATGCCCACATCCTCCTGCAGTAGCGTATGAAGATCTGGGCTGAGGGTATGGCAACCTCCTCCTCTTGGTTGGGGAAGAGTGGTGGTTGGTAACCTGGGGAGCACTGCAAGGGTGAGAGACCTGTGGCAAATGAAGGAAGAGTGTTATGAGCATACTTGATCCAGGGTAGGTACTTACTCCAAGAACTGGCATCCCTGGATGCCATGCACCTGAGTGCAACCTCCAAAGTCTGGTTCACCTGTTCTGCCTGGCCGTTGGTCTGTGGGTGGAAGCCTGAGGTGAGACTACAGGCGATGAGTTTGCAGAAAGCCCTCCAGAACTGTGCAGTGAACTGAGGACCCCGGTCAGAAACGATATCAGTGGGTAGTCCATGTAGGCGGAAAACGTGGTGGACGAGTAATTCTGTGGTTTCTTTGGCTGAGGGCAGCTTGGGCAGAGGAATGAAATGGATGGTCTTGGAGAAACGTCAATGGATGGTCTTGGAGAAACGTGAGGATGCATGTGTCGCCACCTGAGTTGGTGAGTCCTGTGACGAAGTCCAGGGCGATGTGAGACCAAGGTCGATGTGGAGTCGGGAGGGATCTTAGCAAGCCAGCAAGGGGTCGATTGGTTGTCTTGTTCCAGGAGCATATGTCGCAGGCTGCCACAAACTCCTGGATGTCCTCCTTGATGGGTGGCCACCAAAAGCGCCGCTAGATGAGTGCCAGGGTTTGGGCGGCTCCCGGATGACAGGCCAGCTTGGAGCCATGACCACACTGCAGCACCTGGGTTCGCACCAGACAGGGAACAAACAGATGGTTAGGAGGAATGTTGTTGGGGTTACCTTCACCGGGGTCCTGCTCCAGGGCCTTCTGCATGAGAGTCTCAACCTCTAGAATGGCGGCTCCCACCAGGCAGTGTGGAGGAAGGATGGTTTTGGGCGGCTTAGACTCCTCTTGGTGGGAAGAGAACATCCTGGACAGGGTGTCGGGTTTGCTGTTCTTGGAGCCTGGGCGGTAGGAGAACGTGAAGTTGAACCGGGAGAAGAGAGACCAATGGGCTTGACGGGAATTAAGGCGTTTGGCGGACTTGAGGTACTCCAGATTCTTATGGTCGGTCCAGACTAGGAAGGGGAGCTCCGACTCCTCGAGCCAGTGCCTCCACTCCTCCAAGGCTGGTTTAACAGTCAGTAGTTCTCGGTTGCTGATGCCGTAATTCTGTTTGGCTGGGGATAACCGGTGGGAGAAGAAGGAGCATGAGTGGACCTTGTTGTCACTGGCCCTCTGGGATAGTATAGCTCTGACCTCTGACTCGGAAGCGTCGACCTCGGCATTAAACTGCTTGGTAGAATAGGGTATGGTGAGAATGGGTGCTGTGGTAAACCTGTACTTGAGCATGGAAAAGGCTTTCTCTGCTTCCTACCCCCACTTGAATTGGGCCTTGGTCGAGGTCAGGGCTGAGAGAGGTCCGGCCACCATGCTGAAGTTGCGAATGAAGCGCCTGTAGAAGTTGGCAAATCCTAGGAAGCGCTGGAACTCTCGTCTCAAAGATGGGGTGAGCCAATCGGAAACTGCCTCAAGCTTGAGGGGGTCCATCTGGATCCTTGCTGGGGAGATGATGAATCCCAGAAACGAGACAGAGCTCTGGTGAAATTTGCTCTTTTCTGCCTTGACGAACAACTTGTTCTGTAGCAGGCGCTGGAGGACCTGCTGGACGTGACCCCGATGTTCCTCCAGGGAGTGGGAGAAGATCAGGATGTCATCCAGGTACATGAAAACGAAGATGTTTAGGAAATCCCTTAAGATGTCATTAATGAGTACCTGGAAGACTGTGGACACATTGGTCAGGCCGAAAGGGACCACGAGGTACTCATAGTGACCAGTGGTGGTGTTAAAGGCTGTCTTCCACTCGTCCCCCTCCCTGATCCTGACGAGATGGTATGCATTGTGTAGATCTAGCTTGGTGAATACCGTGGCTCCTTGGAGTAGTTCAAAGGCCATGGTCATGAGCGGTAGTGGGTAGTGGTTCTTGACTGTGATGACGTTGAGACCCCGATAGTAAATGCAGGGATGGAGTGACTTGTCCTTTTCCACACAGAAGAATCCCGCCCCTGCTGGGGAAGAGGAAGGACGGATGATCCCAGCTGGCAAAGATTTGGAGATGTACTTCTCCATGGCTTGCCTTTCGACGGAAGAGAGAGAGTAGAGTCATCCTTTGGGTGGCGCTGTCCTGGGTAGGAGGTCGTTTCCACAGTCATAGGGTCTGTGAGGAGGGAGGGATACTGCTTGGGTCTTGCTGAAAACAAGTTTGAGATCCAGATATTCCAAAGGCATATGAGAGAGGTCGGGGAACTCGCTGGCTGAAGGCTGTGGTGGTTTGGTGGAAGGCAGAGCAGCGTTCAGACAGGAAGCTAGGCAGGACTGGCTCCAGCCTAGGATGGTGTTGTCAGCCCAGTTAAGGTGGGGGTTGTGCTACATTAACCATGGTAATCCTACGACGATGGGTATGTAGGGGTTGTTAGCTGGATGGTTTCTGAGTGGTTACCTGAAATCCTTAGGGTGAACGGGGTGGTAAGATGGGTGATGTTGGTCAAGCCAGTGCCATTGAGTGTCAGGACGTCAAGAGCAAGTAGAGGGATTCCCAGATGCTTGGCAGTGGCGGAGCACATCAGGTTCCTGTCTGCCCCTGAGTCGACAAGGGCCTGGAGGGGTGATGCTGGTTGTCACGGATAATGATGACAGGAAGTAACAGACGATTAGCGGGGGACTGGTTCCGAGCGTTGCTCACCAGAACCCCTTGATTCACTGGTGGGCTCGTCCTTTTAGCGGGCAGGCTCGAGAGATGTGTCCCAGCTGACCACAGTAGAAGCAGGCCCCCATGCTTCACCAGCGATGTCATTCCTCCGCTGACACCCGAACCCGGTCTACCTGCATGGGTTCGACGGATGCGGCAGGAGGTGGAGAGGAGGTGAATCTGGGGTGGTTCTTCTGTCTCCTCCATTGCTGGATCCGAGTATCGATGTGGTTGGCAAGGTCCATGAGGCTGGCAAGGTCCATGAGGCTGGAGAGGTCTGATGGCAGTTCCCACGATACCAATTCATCCTTGATGGCGTCGGACAAGCCGTGCAGGAACGCGTCAATCTGGGTGTTCTCGTTCCAACCGCACGAAGCTGCCAACGTCCGGAACTCGATGGCATAATCCGAGGTAGACCGGGACCCCTGCTGCAGCTCCATGAGCTCTCTGGCCACCTCCTGGCCGGACAGAAAGCAGTCAAATGTTCGCCTCATCTCCTCGAAGAAATCCTTGAAACTGGAACAAAAGGATGCATTGGCATCCCAGACTGCTGTTCCCCACTCTCTGGCCTTGCCGGTGAGGAACATTATTGTATATGCTACCCGGGAGCGTTCTGTGGGGAAGGCCAGAGGTTGCAGTTCTAGGATCGATGAACATTGAGACAAAAACGATCTGCAAGTACCTGATTCTCCATTGTAGGGCTGAGGTGCTGGAAGTCTCGGTTCATGGAGAAAGGCGGTGGCAGGAGCTGAAGTAGGAGATGGCTGAGCAGGGGTAGGCATGGCTTGACAGCGCTGCATCTGTGTGGTGAGAAGGTTGAGTGCATTGGACAGGGTGGCAAGGTTCTGGGTAATTTGTTGTAGGTCTTGTTGGTAGGTCCCAAGGAGAGTCCCTTGCTGCTGTATAGCCATTCTCAGATGGGTCAGTTCTGCTGGATCCATGTTGGCCAGAACGTACTGTTAGGGGTGGTGGAGGTGTGGTGAAATAGGATCCAAAAGCAGAACACAACTCAGACAGTAATCCAATAAATGAGGTGGTTTTAATCCAGGGAAAAAGTAGCAAAAATAGTCCATGTAAAAAAGGAGACAAAAACTTGACAAAACAAATGAGGCAGACAAGGACAAGAAAAACACTAGTGCAAAAAAACATGAACAAGAAAAAAATGCTAGTGCAAAAAGCCATAAATGAGAAAAAGCTAGTGCAAAAAACCATGAACAAGGGAAAACCACTGGAGAGAAAAAAACATGAAAAACCATTAAGACACAGAAACGGCTAAGGAAAACAAACGAGACGTTCTGGCAAAAATAGAGTCTGAGAACGGCCTATTTATACACAGTAGTGAAAACCAGAAAGTGAGTTCAGGAGAGAATGAATTCCTGTCCCAGCTCCAGATCGGTGCTGGCGTGAGAGATCCATAATCTCCGGAGTGGATGTCCGGGGCGGAGCATGACAGTGTACCTCTCGGTCTAGTTCAGTACACACAATCACAATCATGGGGAAGACTGCTGACTTGACAGTTATTCGGAAGACAATCATTGACACTCTCCACAAGGAGTGTAAGCCACAGAAGGTCATTGCTGAAAAGGCTAACTGGAAAAGGAGCACAAGCAACAGGGATGACCGCAGCCTTGAGAGGATTGTCAAGAAAAGTCGATTCAAGAACTTGGGAGAGTTTCACAAGGGGTGGATTGAGGCTGGTGTCACTGCATCAAGAGCCACCACACACAGACACCTTCAGGAAACTGTCACATTCCTAATATCAAGCCACTACTGAACCAGACACAATGTCAGAATTGTCTTACCTGGGCTAAGGAGAGAAAGAACTGGACTGTTGCTCAGTGGTCCAAAGTCCTTTTTCAGATGAAAATAAATTTTACATTTCATTTAGAAATCAAGGTCATAGAGCCTGGAGGAAGAGTCGAGAGGCACAGAATCTGAGGTGCTTGAAGTCCCGTGTGAAGTTTCCACAGTCTGTGATGATTTGGGGTGCCATGTCATCTGCAGGTGTTGGTCCACTGTGTTTAATCAAGTCCAAAGTCAACGCAGCCATCAACCAGGAGATTTTAGAGCACTTCATGCTTCCATTTGCTTACAAGCTTTATGGAGATGCCAATTTCCTTTTCCATCAGAACTTAGCACCTGCCCACAGTGCCAAAAATACTACCAAATGGTTTGCTGACCATGATATTACTGTGCTTGACTGGCCAGGCAACTCATCTGACCTGAACCCCAGAGAAAATCTATAGGGTATTGTCACAAGTAAGATGAGAAAATACCCGACCCAAAAATACAGACGAGCTGAAGGTCGCTATCAGAGCAACTTGGGCTTCAATAACACCTCAGCAGTTACACAGGCTGAGTGCCTCCATACCACATTGCACTGATGCAGTAATTCATGGTAAAGGAGCCCCAACCAAGTATTGAGTGTATAAATTAACATACTTTTCAGCAGTTGGACATTTCTGTATTTTAAATCCTTTTTTGATCGACCTTAGGAAATATTCTAATAATTTGAGATACAGGATTTCTGATTTTCATGAGCTATAAGCTCTATATAAAAGACTTGAAATATTTCACTTTACATGTAATTAATATAAAAATATATTAAAGTTTCCCTTTTTAATTAAATTATGAAAAAAAAAAACCTTTTCCATGATACTCTAATTGTTTGAGATGTACTAATATTGTAAAGCCGGCATGCAGTGCTGCAACCTGGGGTCCTTTATGTGGTATTTCATGTGGTCTGTGTGAGCTATATGAAGCAGTGACTCTATAAATAACTCAGAAATGTGTGCACACCACTGTTTCCCATTAAAAAAACTGAGAAGAAGAATTGGTCCGCCTTGTCCAGTGCTTGAATGGTTTCAAATCATTTTGTGCATTTTTTTTTGAGGGGATCTCAGTCCTGACACACACATCTATTTACAACGTGAAGGTTTCTGATAAACTTCCTTAAACAAGAGTGCTCTGAGAGCACAATATCCCCCGCTGGGAACTACAGTGGTGCTTGAAAGTTAGTGAACCCTTTAAAATTTTCTATATTTCTGCAAAAATATGACCTAAAACATCATCAGATTTTCACACAAGTCCTAAAAATAGATAAAGAGAACCCAGTTAAACACATGAGACAAAAATATTATACTTGGTCATTTATTTATTGAGGAAAATGATCCAATATTACATATCTGTGAGTGGCAAAAGTATGTGAACGTTTGCTTTCAGTATCTGGTGTGACCCCTTTGTGCAGCAATAACTGCAACTAAACGTGTCCAGTAACTGTTGATCAGTCCTGCACACTGGCTTGGAGGAATTTTAGTCTATTCCTCCATACAGGACAGCTTCAGCTCTCGGATGTTGGTGGGTTTCCTCACATGAACTGCTCACTTCAGGTCCTTCCACAACATTTCGATTGGATTAAGGTCAAGATTTTGACTTGGCCATTCCAAAACATTGACTTTATTCTTCTTTAACCATTCTTTGGTAGAACGACTTGTGTGCTTAAGGTCGTTGTCTTGCTGCATGACCCACCTTCTCATGAGATTCAGTTCATGGACAGATGTCCTGACATTTTCCTTTAGAATTTGCTGGTATAATTCAGAATTCATTGTTCCATCAGTGATGGCAAGCTGCCCTGGCTCATATGCAGTAAAACAGGCCCAAACCATGATACTACCACCACCATGTTTCACAGATGGGATAAGGTTCTTATGCTGGAATGCAGTGTTTTCCTTTCTCCAAACATAATGCTTCTCATTTCAACCAAAAAGTTCTATTTTGGTCTCATCCATCCACAAAACATTTTTCCAATAGCCTTCTGGCTTGTCCACATGCTCTTTAGCAAACTGCAGACAAGCAGCAATGTTCTTTTTGGAGAGCAGTGGCCTTCTCCTTGCAACCCTGCCATGCACACCATTGTTGTTCAGTGTTCTTCTGATAGTGGACTCATGCACATTAACATTAGCCAATGTGAGAGAGGCCTTCAGTTGCTTAGAAGTTACCCTGGGGTCCTTTGTGGCCTCGCCGACTATTACATGCTATTACTATTACTCTTGGAGTGATCTTTGTTGGTCGACCACTCCTGGGGAGGGTAACAATGGTCTTGAATTTCCTCCATTTGTACACAATCTGTCTGATTGTGGACTGGTGGAGTCCAAACTTTTTAGATACGGTTTTGTAACCATTTCCAGCCTGATGAACATCAACAATGCTTTTTCTGAGATCCTCAGAAATCTCCTTTTTTCGTGCCATGATACACTTCCACAAACGTGTTGTGAAGATGAGACTTTGATCGATCCCTGTTCTTTAAATAAAACAGGGCGCCCACTCACACCTGATTTTCATCCCATTCAGGGGCGGTCCTGGGGGCGGGCCGACTGGGCAGCCGCCCGGGGCGGCATCGCGGGGAGGGGGGGGGGACGGCACGAGCACGGGCGCGAAAAAAAAAAACGGTCCCAAAAAAAAAACCCCGAAAAAAAAAAAAGACGGGCATGGGCCGCCAGCAGGGGGTTTCGCCCAGGGAGTAAATCACTCTAGGATCGCCACTGATCCCATTGATTGAAAACACCTGACTCTAATTTCACCTTCAAATTAACTGCTAATCCTAGAGGTTCATATACTTTTGCCACTCACAGATATGTAATATTGGATCATTTTCCTCAATACATAAATGACCAAGTATAATATTTTTGTCTCATTTGTTTAACTGGATTCTTTTTATCTACTTTTAGGACTTGTGTGAAAATCTGATGATTGTTTTCCCTGTAGCGGTTTTTTCTTGTTTAAGTTTTTTTTATGCACTAGCATTTTTTGCCCTTGCCTGCCTTGTTTTGTCAAAGTTTTTTGTCTCTTTGCACCTGGACTATTTTGCTATTTGTTTTTTCATCCTGTTTATTTACCTTTTTGCCACGCCCTTTTCCCTGGATTAAATCACCTTATTTATTGAATTACTGTCTGTGTTCTGCTTCTGGATCTTAATCTCGCACCTCATCTCGCCACCCTTAACACATATTTATGCAGAAATATAGAAAATTCTAAAGGGTTCACAAACTTTCAAGCACCACTGTATGCCATAACTCTGGTAAAATTTGACTGAATTAAACGGAATTGCAATATGCGTATTACTGACGTATACCAAAGAATCCTGTTGAGTTTTATGAAATTCCTCCAAAAATTGTGAGAGGAGTTGATTTCAGAAGGTGAGTACCCTTCCTGGGAGGGAAGGAGGGATGGACGGACGGACATCGCCACTACATTATCCCCCTTTGGGTCTTTTGGCCAGTGGTGGATAAAAATTGTGAGGGAAGTTGATATCAGAAATCAAGCACACGTTGATGAAATTGCCAAAGTACAAGTTTGTTAATTAAGGGCATAACTCTGGTCAAATTTGCCCAAATTAAAAGAAATTTCAATATGCGTACAAGTGTCATATAACAAAGCCAAGTTTGGTGAAATTCTTCCACAAATTGTGAGAGGAGTCGATTTCAGAAGAACGTACACCCTCATGAAATTGTCAAAGTCCAAGCTATTTAATCAAGGGTCAAAACTCTGGTAAAATTTTCACAAACTAAATTAAATCGCAATATGCATATTACCATCATATAACAAGGCCTTTTGCCAAGCTTCGAGAAATTCATCCAAAAATTGTGAGGGGAGTTGATGTCAGAAGGCAAGCACACCTTCATGAAATTGTCAAAGTACAAGGTTGTAAATCAAGGGCCACAACTCTGGTAAAATGTGACCGAATTGCACAAAATAACAATATGCGTACTACCGACATATAACAATGCCTTTTGCCAAGTTTCGTGAAATTCCTCCAAAAACTGTGAGAGGAGTTGATTTCAGAAGGAAAACACACTCTCATGAAATCGTCAAAGTTAATTTTGTTAATCAAGGGCTGTAACTCTGGAAAAATGTGACTGAATTTAACAAAATTACAATCTGTGTAGTACCTACATATAACAAAGAATCCTGCCAAGTTTTGTGAAATTCCTCCAAAAATTGTGAGAGGAGTTGATTTCAGAAGGTGAGTACCCTTCCCGGGACGGACGGACATCGCCACGACATAATCCCCCTTCAGGCCTTTCGGCCAGTGGGGCATAAAAACAAACAAACCACAAATACTGCACCCACTGGCATGTGTATTTGTATTTATTCAGTACGAATTGTCTGTTCAATCCATAGTCATATTTGTTTACATCTTTACTACAAATACCAAGCACAAATCACAAAGATGTTTAGGTTCCTGTTAGGTGCCTCCAGTCACTTCTAAATTGTCAAGTCTTAAGAAAATACACAGTGCCCTCTTCAGTCCAAGACATCATGCCTGCTCTGTGGCTCCGTCCCAGCTCAGCTTTAGCTAAAGTGATTCTGGATCAGTTCCTGTCGGACTCTCAGTGCCTCCAAGTCCACTTGTTCTGTTGGATCATTGCTCTCATCTGATTGGTCAGTGGCCTCAGTCCTCTCAAAAGTCCAGGCATCCAGTCCGGACTGCAGTGAGACATTATGGAGAACGCAGCATGCTTGGATGATGTGAGAACACTTCTCAGGCGAGTACTGCAGATAGCCTTTTGCTCCATCCAAACACCGGAAGCGTGTCTGGAGAGCACGGAACGTGCGGTCTACGATCTCGTGCGTGGTCATATGAGCCAGGTTGTAGCGGTAATCTGCCGGAGTCTTGGGATTCGGCACTGGGGTCATCAGCCACTTTCTCAGAGGATAGCGATTATCTCCTGCAAAGAGAAAAAATATATATTTTAGCCAATCGAGTGCAGATACAAATAGAAGCATTTCACAACCACATGTTAAATGTGAGGGCAGCATGGTGGTGTAGTGGTTAGCACTGTCGCCTCACAGCAAGAAGGTTCTGGGTTCTAGCCCATTGGCCGACAGGGGCCTTTCTACAGTGGTGCTTTAAAGTTTGTGAACCCTTTAGAATTTTCCATATTTCTGCATAAATATGACCTAAAACATCATCAGATTTTCACACAAGTCCTAAAAGTAGATAAAGAGAGCCCAGTTCAACAAATGAGGCAAAAATATTGTACTTGGTCATTTATTTCTTGAGAAAAATGATCCAATATTACATATCTGTGAGTGTCAAAAGTATATGAACCTCTAGGATTAGCAGTTAATTTGAAGGTGAAATTAGAGTCAGGTGATTTCAATCAATGGGATTACAATCAGGTGTGAGTGGGCACCCTGTTTTATTTAAAGAACAGGGATCTATCAAAGTCTCATCTTCACAACACGTTTATGGAAGTGTATTATGGTACGAACAAAGGAGATTTCTGAGGACCTCAGAAAAAGCGTTGTTGATGCTCATCAGGCTGGAAAAGGTTACAAAACCATCTCTAAAGAGTTTGGACTCCACCAATCCACAGTCAGACATGCTGTGTACAAATGGAAGAAATTCAAGACCATTGTTACCCTCCCCAGGAGTGGTCGACCAACAAAGATCACTCCAAGAGCAAGGCGTGTAATAGTCGGCGAGGTCACAGAGGACCCCAGAGTAACTTCTAAGCAACTGAAGGCCTCTCTCACATTGGCTAATGTTAATATTCATGAGTCCACCATCAGGAGAACACTGAACAACAATGGTGTGCATGACAGGGTTGCAAGGCTATTGCTCTCCAAAAAGAACATTGCACCTCATTCGCAGTTTGCTAAAGATCATGTGGACAAGCCAGAAGGCTATTGGAAAAAATTTTGTGGATGGATGGGACCAAAATAGAACTTTTTGGTTGAAATGAGAAGCATTATGTTTGGAGAAAGGAAAACACTGCATTCCAGCATAAGAAACTTATCCCATCTGTGAAACATGGTGGTGGTAGTATCATGGTTTGGGCCTGTTTTGCTGCATCTGGGCCAGGATGGCTTGCCATCATTGATGGAACAATGAGTTCTGAATTATGCCAGTGAATTCTAAAGGAAAATGTCAGGACATCTGTCCATGAATTGAATCTCAAGAGAAGGTAGGTCATACAGCAAGACAATGACCCTAAGCACACAAGTCGTTCTACCAAAGAATGGTTAAAGAAGAATAAAGTTAATGTTTTGGAACGGCCAAATCAATGTCCTGAACTTAATCCAATTGAAATGTTGTGGAAGGACCTGAAATGTGAGGAAACCCACCAACATCCCAGAGTTGAAGCTGTTCTGTACAGAGGAATGGGCTAAAATTCCTCCAAGCCAGTGTAGAGAACTGATCGACAGTTACCGGAAACATTTATTTGCAGTTATTGCTGCACAAGGGAGTCACACCAGATACTGAACGCAAAGGTTCACATACTTTTGCCAGTCACAGATATGTAATATTGGATCATTTTCCTCAATAAATAAATGACCAAGTATAATATTTTTGTCTCATTTGTTAAACTGGGTTCTCTTTATCTACTTTTAGGACTTGTGTGAAAATCTGATGATGTTTTAGGTCATATTTATGCAGAAATATAGAAAATTCTAAAGGGTTCACAAACTTTCAAGAACCACTGTATGTGCAGTTTGCATGTTCTCCCTGTGTCTGCATGGGTTTCTTCCAGGTGCTCCGGTTTTCCCCACAGTCCAAAGACATGTAGGTTAATTGGTGGTTCTAAATTGACTGTATGTCATGCTCCGCCCCGGACATCCACTCCAGAGATTATGGATCTCTCAAGCCAGCGCTGATCCGGATACGGGACAGGAATTCCCTCTCACCTGTATTCACTTCCTGGTTTTCACTGCTGTGTATAAATAAGCCGTTTTCAGATTCAGACTTTGCTAGAATGTCTCGTTTGCTTCTTTAGCTGTTTCTGTGCCTCTCTTACTGTTCATGGTTATTCTGTCTAGTGACTTTTTCTTGTTCATGGTTTTTGCACTAACACTCTTCTGGTTCATGGTGTTTTTTGCACTAGGGGTTATTTCAGATTCATGGTTTCTTGCACTAAGGGTCTTTTCTTGTTCGTTTTTTTTTTTTGCACCAGTGTTTTTGTCTTTGCTTGTCTCATGTTTTTGTCAAGTTGTTTGTCTTATTTTGTCCAGACTATTTTTGCCATTTGTTTTTTGTCCTGTTTGTTTATCTTTTTGCCACGCCCTTTTTTCCCCTGAAATAATCATATTTATTGGATTACTGTCTGTGTTCTGCTTGTGGATCCTAACTTCACCATACCTCCACCCACCCTAACACCGTAGGTGTGAATGTGAGTGTGCATGGTTGTTTGTCTCTACAGTGGTGCTTGAAAGTTTGTGAACACTTTCAAATTTTCTATAATTCTGCATAAATATGACCTAAAACATCAGATTTTCACAGAAGTCCTAAAAGTAGATAAAGAGAACCCAGTTAAACAAATGAGACAAAAATATTATACTTGGTCATTTATTGAGGAAAATGATCCAATATTACATTTCTGTGAGTGGCAAAATTATGTGAACCTTTGCTTTCAGTATCTGGTGTGACCCCCTCGTGCAGCAATAACTGCAACTAAATGTTTCTGGTAACTGTTGATCAGTCTTGCACACCAGCTTGGAGGAATTTTAGCCCATTCCTCTGTACAGAACAGCTTCAACTCTGGGATGTTGGTGGGTTTCCTCACATGAACTACTCGCTTCAGGTCCTTCCACAACATTTCGATTGGATTAAGGTCAGGACTTTGACTTGGCCATTCCAAAACATTAACTTTATTCTTCTTTAACCATTCTTTGGTAGAATGACTTGTGTGCTTCAGGTCGTTGTCTTGCTGCATGACCCACCTTCTCTTGAGATTCAGTTCATGGACAGATGTCCTGACATTTTCCTTTAGAATTCACTGGTATAATTCAGAATTCATTGTTCCATCAATGATGGCAAGCCATCCTGGTCCAGATGCAGCAAAACAGGCCCAAACCATGATACTACCACCACTATGTTTCACAGATGGGATAAGGTTCTTATGCTGGAATGCAGTAGGGGATTTTTTTCCTCCTGTGTAAACACAAGTGGAGGCCATCCACATCGGATCTGTTTTAATATCAACAGATCCTCGATTAAGGTACGTGAATCCTTTCATCATGACACACCTTCAGCTTGTTCAGTGTGCTGAATGCAGGATGCTTAGTCATTCTTCCTCCATCGCTAGTGGTAGCTTTATTTGTGATAAGTGCAGATTAGTTAGCTCTCTGATGGAGAACACTGCATTTTTAGAAATGTGTATCCAGTCTTTAGAGAAGGCTTGTGAGAATAAGAACAGTGTAGTTTCTGCAGGGGAAAGTCTGGATGCCCTAGGTGGAGTTAATAATCCCCCCAACTCCAGCATTAGAGTCCTCACAGCGGGGCGAATGGGTGACGACTCAGCTGCATAAGCGTAGAGCCAAAGCTACTGCTGAGGCTCACCTATGGGAGCACCAGTCCTCTCCGCTTCATGTGTCAAATGGGTTTGCTCTCCTTAGTGATGCACTGGCTGAGAAACCTGAAAGAGCTCTGGGTGTAGGGGACTCTATCATACGGCACGTGAAATTAGCTCGGCCTTTAGGGGCACCAGCAGCTTTAGTCAGGTGTATACTGGGAGCCAGGGCACCGGACATAGCAGGTAATCTTATGCTGCTTTTCCACTACCAACGCGGCTGAGTTGGGCTGAGCCGTGCGGTGCTGTTAGGCTGAGTCGAGCTGAGTGGGGCTGTTGGGGTTGCATTTCGACTACAACCGCGCTGAACCGTGCTGGCTGGAAGTGGGTGGACACATTGGGTGGAGTTAGCGAAAGTGGGTGGATGTCACGTGATGTTGTTAGGCGGCGCAAACAGTGACATCAGTGACCTTTTAAACGGTAGTCTCACGACCCGGATAGTAAACAATAAACATGGAGGACATGGAGTCGTTAGTGTTGCTGGTCTTGGTGCTGTGGCTTGTTGTCACCGACAACGCCAACAGATACTGGCAAGAGCGTATAGATGAGGCGAGGCGCATAAGGCTTCAGAAATTCTCGTAATTCGTAATTCTTCTTCTTCCGGGTTTATGGTGTTTACAGATCCCAGCGTGCTCGCGGGGCGTGTGTGGGCATGTGAGGACACTCCTCCTCACCAATCAGTGCACAGGGGAGTGTCTCCTCACGCCCCTAGCCCCACTCGGCTCGGTTTGGCTTGCTTCAGCCCCACTCCAAAACCGTGCGAGTTTTGGGTGCTGAGTAAGGCTGAAGTGAGCTGAGTCGTGCTGCTCTGAGGTAGTCGAAACGTGAGCCGTGTCGGGCTGAAGTGAGCTGAAGTGAGCTGAAAAAGGGTAGTGGAAAAGGGCCATTAGGGTCCTAGGCAAGCACAGGATCTCAAAGATAGTTATCCATGTAGGAGCTAATGATATATGCCTTCGTCAATCTGAGGTCACTGAGAGTAACTTTGTAGAGGTGTTTAAATTAACAAAGGCGATGTCCAATGCTGTAGTATGCTCTGGCCCCATCCCAATGCAGTATGGCAATATAGCTTACAGCAGGTTATGGTCACTGAACTGCTGGTTGTCCAGGTGGTGTTCTGAAAACAGTGTGGGCTTTACAGGTAATTGGACTAATTTTGAGGGCACTGCTGGCCTGTTAGGGCGGGACGGTATCTATCCCACTCGGGAAGGTGCTGCTCTCATTTCTTGCATAGTCTCAGAACAGGTCTAGTTAACTTCTGACAATCCAGAGCCAAGGCTAGGGAGCAGATGAACAGGCTAAACCGACTGTCTACTAGCTGCACAGAGTCGTCACTCAGGGTCCACTAAATCGAGACGGTGTCTGTTCCCCGAGCTAAACAAAAAAGTAGAACTACTCAGAGAGTTTGTTCCAGTAACCTAATCAATATAAAATTAGATCATACTTAACTGTACAGCAGCTGCCAGCACATTTGATCGAAAGGTGGGGCTATTAAATATTACAATATTTTTGTATTACAAATATGGTTGTAGATTTCTTACATCTAAAGCACTCTTGGTTAACGAACTTATTACTGATCAGGAGTTTAATGTACTGTGTTTAACAGAAATATGGATTAAGCCAAATGAATGGCACAGGAGGAGGCGTCGCGGTTATTTATAATGATTATCTAGGTGTAACACACAAACCCGGTTACAAATGTAATACATTTGAAGTTCTTCACACTAATATAATGTATATAGCCTCGAAAAATAAGTCTACCCAGTCAATTCCGTGACTTATTATTTATAGGCCCCCGGGGCCATATTCTGAGTTTCTTTCTGAATTTGCAGATTTTATCTCAGACCTGGTTATTTCCTTAGACAAAGCTTTAGTTGTCGGAGATTTTAATATTCACTTTGACAACCCAGAAGACCCTTTGAAAACAGCATTTGTGTCCATTTTAGATTCAGTAGGGGTTAATCAGTGTCATAGGACCGACCCATAATGGTGGTCACACCCTCGATCTAATACTAACATTCAGGGTAAACATAGAAAATATAGTCACATTTTCACAGTCTGAAGTTATCTCAGATCATTGTCTCATCTCATTCAAAATATGTCTGAGCAATAATATATGCACTTCACCATGCTATTGTATTAAACATACATTCACGTCAACTCCTGCACAGAGCTTAATAAATGATCTCCCAGAGTTATCAACTTTGATTGGGTCACTGTCAGCCCCCGCAGAACTTGATCAGGCAACTGAATGCTTAGAGTCAACGTTCCGCTATACTTTAGATCGGGGTGGGGAACCTTTTTCCTATCAAGGGCCATTTCGAGTTTTATAACATCCTATGGGGGCCAAACTAAAATTTTTTAACCCATAACCTCTGCTGAAAATTTTAAGATGCAGCCCATTTATTTTAGCTTTCTTTCATGCTATTCAAATAAAAAGTAACCTTATTGGTGTAACTTTGTTTTATCCCTTTTTAATCTTTGTCATGCTCCGCCCCGGACATCCACTCCGGAGATTATGGCTCTCCCACACCAGCACCAATTCGGATCCGGGACGGGAATTCCATCCCACCTGAACTCACTTCCTGGTTTTCACTGTTGCTTATTTAAAGGCCGTTCGCAGACTCTGACTTTGCCAGAACGTCTCGTTTGTTTTCTCTAGCTGTTTCTGTGCTGTTCATGCTTTTCATGGTTTTTCCCTCTAGCTATTTTTCTAGTTCATGCTTTTTGCACCAATTATTTTTTCTTGTTCATGGTTTTTTGCTTTAGTGTTTGTCCTCACCTGTCTCGTGTTTTTGTCTCGTTTCCCAGACTATTTTTGCCATTTGTGTTTTTGTCCCGTTTTGCTACCTTTTTGCCACGCCCTTTTTCCCCCTGGATTAAATCACTTTATTTATTGGATTACTGTCTGTTGTGCGTTTTTCTGCTTCTGGATCCAAACTTCACCTCCACCACCCATAACAATCTTCCCATTTTCTTTTTAAATTTTATCCTCCTCTTACTGTTTTAATACTCTGTTTTTAGTCTTGTGTTCTTATTGATTTTATATGTACTGATGTAAAGCACTTTGAGCATTTTATGTGCTGAAGATGCTCCAATATAATAATATTTTACCAATTATTATTATATCTGGCCAATCTAATGTGAAGGCCGGAACTGCTTCTCTTTGGCGAGGCATCTGATGTCAGATGATACAGATGACGATGCTACTCGCAGCTGGTTTTACAGGTTTGGGTCAGTCAGTCTTGAGCGGAACTGATTCTTTGCAAGGGTCAGTTTTGAGAAGAACTGCTCACAGCAGTAGGTTGTCCCAAACAGTGATGCAAACTTCAGTGCATGTCTCAGAGTGGGAAAATCCTCAGGATGCACATACAGTTTGTAGAACTCAAGCAGAGGAAGGTTGTTGTACCTAGCTTTGAGCTCATCATTGCTTTGAAGCTCAAACAAATCCTCACCTTTGGTAGTGCCATGCATGGCTTGCAAAGACAGCATTTCCTCCCGCGTATCAAACTCTGCTGTAATACCACGCACAAAAATGGCGAGTTGGGCAGTATTTGTGATGTCTGTTGTCTCGTCGCAGGCTAAAGAGAAAAACTGAAAATCCCTTGCAGTATATTTCAATGTTTTCTCAGTGTCTTGTGCCATGTCAGTAATCTGATCAGAGACGGTTCTTCGAGACAAACTGACACTTTGTAAAAGTTTCACTTTGTCTGGTGCGAGCAGTTCCGTGGCAGCGACAAGGCACGCCTTCACAAACTCCCCTTCTGAATGTGGTTTCAATTTCTTAGCGATTAACTCACTTACCACAAAACTAGCCTGTGTAATGTTTTCTTGGCTACCTTGAGGTAAATATTGCTTGTTAGGAACCCAAACTCTGCCGAAGAGCATTAATATTATCCACGTGCACTTATCCTTTCAGCTCGTCCAGTTTGGCGTGTTTGGTGCTGTAATGACGCGACAGATTAGCCTTTTTCATCACTGCAAGGGTGTCCTCACAAACTAAGCAAACTGGCTTGTCCATTTTTCCTGAAAAGTGCGACATTCCGCATCTACCCTTCTCTTCATCCTTGCCATGGTGCGTTTTGGTGAAATCGTTAAACAGTCTGTCTATGCCCGCTAAATGACATGACAAGACCGCGCATGACCACGCTCTGCTCGTGTGGGGTTCAGGACCCTGACCTTGGCCCAGAAAGGCAACCACTCGCCTATTTTATTAATTGCGGTCTCATTTTTTCCTGATTTAATTTTTTTTTCTGTGTGAGTAATTATGAATCATCTTGTGGGCCAGATCAAACGGTCTCACGGGCCGTATATGGCCCGGAGGCTGGACGTTCCCCACCCCTGCTTTAGATAATGTAGCTCCTCTTAAAAGGAAAATGATCAGAGAGAAAAAATTAGCACCCTGGTATAACGATGACACTCGCACTTAAAAACAGACCACTCGAAAATTGGAACATAAATGGTATCAAACAAAATTGGTAGCATTCAAATTAGCTTGGAGAGTTTCCTAAAGTATAGAAAAGCTCTTAGTGCTGCTAGATCAACATATCTCTCCACCCTAATAGAAGATAACAAAAATAATCCTAAATTCCTATTTAATACTGTAGCAAAGTTAACCAGGTATAAGACCACCATAGACACATGCACACCTGCAGTATGTACTGTAGTAGCAATGACTTCATGAATTTTTCAATGACAAAATTGAAAATATCTGACAAAAAATTCAAACTACTAATTTAAGGTCAGACAATTTAGGTCAGGGGTGTCAAACCTGATCCATAAAGGGCCGTGTGGCTGCAGGTTTTCATTCCAGCCATGCAGCAGCACCCTGATTTGGCTTATTCAATCAACTGACACACCCACCCTTTAATCAAGGGTGGGTGTGGCTGCAAGTATTTGACTGTGTGAAGACAGTTCAGTTGATTGAATGAGCCAAGTCAGGTGTGCTGCTGCATGGCTGGAATGAAAACCTGCAGCCACAAGGCCCTTTATGGATCAGGTTTGACACCCCTGATTTAGGTGATCCTGTAGTTAACAATATAACTATCAGATCAGCAATTAGAATGTTTTACTCCGCTTAGAGAAATCGAATTACTTTCATTAATCTCTGCATCAAAATCCTCAACTTGTGTACTAGATTCCTTACCTACACGTCTATTCAAACAGATAATACCTGAAGTAACTGAACCGCTTATACAAATAATAAATTCTTCTCTTAGGATTGGCTATGTACCCAAAACCTTTAAACTAGCAATTATGAAACCCCTGATTAAAAAACCTGACCTTGATCCCTGTCAGCTGTCCAATTATTGGCCAATATCAAACCTCCCCTTTATCTCCAAGATCCTAGAAAAAGCTGTGGCACAGCAGTTATGCTCATATTTACACAGGAATAACATCCATGAAATGTATCAGTCAGGATTTAGACCTCATCATAGCACTGAGACAGCACTGGTGAAAGTAGTAAATGACCTACTGTTGGCATCTGATCAGGGCTGTGTCTCACTGCTTGTGTTGCTTGACCTTAGTGCAGCATTTGATACCATTGATCATTCCATTCTTCTGGATAGACTAGAAAATGTTGTGGGAGTTAAGGGAATGGGCCTCTCCTGGCTCAGCTCTTATTTAACTGACCGCTATCAGTATGTTGATGTAAATGGTGATTTTTCTAGACATACCGAGGTAAAGTTTGGTGTTCCACAAGGTTCTGTGTCTTAGGTCCACTGCTTTTTTCTTTATATATGCTACCTCTTGGTAATATTATTCATAAGCATAGTATTAGTTTCCGCTGTTATGCTGATGGCACACAGCTGTATGTTTCTGCAAAACCAGATGAGAGACACCAGCTAAATAGAATCGAGGAATGTGTAAAGGACATTAGACAGTGGATGCTTATTAACTTCCTTCTGTTTAACTCTGACAAGACAGAAGTACTTGTACTAGGACCACATGCAGCTAGACCTCATCATAGCACTGAGACAGCACTGGTGAAAGTAAGTTTTCTGATTACACAGTAACTCTGGATGGCCTTTCTGTTTCTTCACATGCAGCAGTAAAAGGCCTCGGGGTGATTATTGACCCCAGTCTTTCATTTGAAACTCATATCGATAACATTACCCGGATAGCTTTCTTTCATCTCAGAAATATTGCTAAGATAAGAAGTTTTATGTCACTACACGATGCAGAAAAACTAGTTCATGCTTTTGTTACCTCCAGGCTGGATTATTGTAATGCCTTTCTGTCTGGATGTTCCAATAAGTGCATAAACAAGCTGCAGTTAGTTGAAAATGCAGCAGCAAGAGTCCTTACTAGAACTAGAAAATATGATCACATCACCCCTGTCTTATCCACACTACATTGGCTCCCAATCAAATTTCGTATTGTTTATAAAATATTACTATTGACCTTTAAAACACTGAATGGTCTCACGCTACAGTACCTGAGCGAACTTCTGGTCCTTTATGACCCACCACGTCTACTTGGATCAAAAGGTGCAGGCTATCTGCTGGTACCTCGTATAGTGAAGGCTACATCAGGGGGCAGAGCCTTTTCTTACAAAGCCCCATAGCTATGGAACAGCCTTCCAAGTCGTGTTTGGGACTCAGACACAGTCTCAGCATTTAAGTCTAGGCTGAAAACATATCTGTTTAGTCAAACCTTTTGTTAAGATAAGATAGCCTTTTATTATCCCACAAGGGGAAATTTACATTGTTACAGCAGCAAAAAATATAAAGAGAAAAAGATAAGGCAGTGAAGGAGTAGTGCAAAAGTACGAAGTATACAAAAAAGAATATCTATAAAAGAAATAAACTACAAATTTAGAGATAAAAAATTAACAAATTTGCATAAATTAAATGGTTTGCAGATATATAGTGAACATAAGTGTATTACAAAGGTGGTATTACACATGTAAGTATTGCACAGGTATTATTACCAGTATTACCCAGATAGTATTACACAACTAAGTCAGTATATTGCACAAGATCCATTTTAACCATGTGTAGCTAGCAGTTTGCTGTAAAGTACTGATGCTGATGGTCAGTGCGCACAGTATACGTTCAGAGGAGTTTCTATGGATGTAGAAGTGATCTGGACAGCTTTGTTCATTATTGTGAGGAGTGTCTGGTGCTGTGCTTGGTGAGGTGCCGGTTGTACAGTCTCACAGCAGTAGGGAGGAAGGAGCTGCTGTATCTCTCCTTAACACACTGCAGATTGAGGAGCCGGTCACTGAAGAAGCTGCCCAGTGCTGCTACTGTCTCCTACAGTGGATGGGAGGTGTTCACCATTAAGGATGACAACTTGGCCAACATCCTCCTCTCCCCCACTGCATCCACTGAGTCCAGTGCACAGCCCAGGACAGATCCTGCCTTCCTAATCAGTTTGTTCAGTTTTTTCCTCTCTGCTGTTGTGATACTGCTTCCCCAACAAACAACTCCATAGAATATGGCTGATGCCACCACAGAGTCATAAAAAGAGTCCAGAAGTGGACCCTGTACTCCAAAGGCCCTGAGCCTCCTCAGCAGCTGGAGTCTGCTCTGGCCTTTCTTGTACAGGGCGTGTGTGTGATCAGTTCAGTCCAGTTTACTGTTCAGATGAACACCCAGGTACTTGTAGCTCCTAACCATCTCAATGTCCTTTTCCCTGAATGTTCACTGGGGTAGTTGAAGAGAACCTCATCCTGCGGAAATCCACCACCAGTTCCTTGGTTTTACTTGTATTGAGCTGGAGGGAGTTCCGTTGGCACCAGTCCACAAAGTTCCTTGCCAGTTCTCTGTACTCGCCATCGAGGATATAGCCCACAATAGCAGAGTCATCAGAGAACTTCTGTAGATGACAGGTAGTTGTATTGTATCTAAAGTCCGCAGTGTAAAGCGTGAACAGAAATGGGGCCAGGACTTTCCCCTGTGGAGCCCCTGTGCTGCAAAGAATGGTATCTGACATGCAGTCCTTTAGTCTCACTGTAGAAATAGTTAAGGTGGGCAGAGCACAGAAGCACAGCAGGCCAGAACTGAGTTTGCAAAAACCCTTTTTATTTTAGCTTTTCAGCTTTTAATTATCCCCCCCCCCCCCACACACACACACGTGTTCTCGTTCGGGGAGAGCCCCCTTCCTCTGCTCTCCCTCTCCCCTTATAGGGCGCGGTCACTGGGGAAGACACACAAACACAGGTTAATTTCCGTCAGGTGCAGTGATTCTGCCACTTACCTTCCCTGACTCCGCCCTCCATTCACAGACCAACGCTTGACCACGCCCCCACTGCCACATAACCCCACCACCCGACTCAGGCCAGGGAGCCGTCCGGCCTGCAGCTGACACCCCCCCCGATGGGAGAGGAAATCCGCCACGACCATCTGCGCACGTAGCCTGTAGACCACCCCGAACTTAAACAGCTGGAGTGCCAGATACCAACGGGTGATCTGCGCGTTGGCATCCTTCATGCGGTGGAGCCAATGCAGGGGCGCATGGTCTGGCAAGAGGGTGAAAGGGCACCTCAGCAGGTAGTGGCGGAGGGTGAGGACCGCCCACTTGATGGCAAGGCATGGCCACATAGGTGGTGTGGGGGTGGAGGACCCTATCCATAAGCCGCTGGAATGTAGCGGGCGCCCCAAACAGCCCAAAAGGAAGTGTGACGAACTGGTGTAAGTCAAACGGTGTGGAAAAGGCCATTTTCTCTCGGGATAGCGGAGTCAAGGGGATCTGCCAATATCCCTTTGTCAAATCCAGTGTCGAATAAAAACGAGCCGTGCCTAGTCAATCGAGCAACTCATCAATACGAGGCATTGGGTACGCATCAAATTTAGACACTGCGTTGACTTTTCTATAGTCCACACAGAACCAGACCAACCTGTCGGCCTTGGGAACCAAGACCACCGGGCTGCTCCAGTCACTGTGGGACTCCTCGATGATGCCCATTTCGAGCATGGCCTCGAGTTCTTCCCGAACCACCTTTTTCTTGTGTTCGGGCAGTCTGTAAGGGCGACTGCGCACTACTACCCCGGGGGCGTCTCAATGTGGTGTTCTATGAGGTGGTTGCGGCTGGGCAGGGGCGAGAACACGTCAGAAAATTCTGTTTACAACTGGGCTACCTCCGTGAGCTGGGTCGGGGAGAGGTGGTCTCCACAGGGGACCGGAGCAGTGGGCGATGTCAATTTTCCCTTTTGCACCTCTGGCCCCAGCTCTGCCTTCTCTGGAACCACCGACACCAATGCCACAGGGACCTCCTCGTTCCAAAGTTTTAACAGATTGAGGTGGTAAATCTGTAACGTCCCACCCCTGTCCATTCGCCTCACCTCATAGTCGACGTCCCCGACTCACTGTGTGACCTCAAAGGGTCCTTGCCACCTGGCGATAAATTTGGAGCTCAACGTGGGCAACAACACAAGTACTTCATCTCCCAGTGTGAATTCCCTAAGGCGCGTGCCCCTGTTGTACAGACGGACTTGACGTTCTTGGGCCTGCCGCAAATTCTCCTGGTTTAGGTGCGTGAGGGTGTGGAGTTTGGTGCGCAGATCGATAATGTATTGAATTTCATTTTTGCTTGTTGAAAGTCCCTCCTCCCAATTTTCACGCAGCACATCTAAAATGCTGCGTGGCTTAAGCCTGTATAATAATTAGAACGGGGAGAACCCCGTGGAGGCTTGTGGGACCTCTCGCATTGTGAATAACAGAGGCTCGAGCCATTTATCCCAGCTGCGTGCGTCCTCGATTACAAATGTTCAAATTATGCTCTTGAGCGTGCGGTTGAACCATTCGACTAAGCCATCCGTTTGTGGGTGATAAACGCTGGTGCAGATAGGTTTAATTCCCAGTAACCCATACAGTTCGCGCAGTGTGTGTGATATAAACGTAGTGCCTTGATCAGTCAGAATCTCTTTGGGGATTCCGACTCAGGAGATGACGCGGAAGAGTGCTTCCGCAATACTGCATGCTGAGATATTGCGAAAAGGCACTGCTTCTGGATATCGCGTTGCATAGTCCACCAGAACTAAAATAAAGCGATACCCTCGTGTTGACCGATCTAATGGCCCGACGAGATCCATCCCAATTCTTTCGAACGGGGTCTCGATTAATGGCAGAGAGTGCAAAGGCGCTTTTGGAATGGCCGCTGGATTTAGTAACTGGCATTCGTGGCACGCCGTACACCACCTACGGACATCGCCGTGAATCCCTGGCCAATAGAACCGGGCCATTATTCGGGCTAGTGTCTTATCCTGCCCTAAGTGTCTGGCCATGGGATTAAAGTGAGCCGCCTGGAATATAAAGTCCCGGCGGCTCTTTGGGATCAAAAGCTGTGTTATCAGTTCTTTAGTCTGAGTGTCCTGCGTCACTCAGTATAATCTATCTTTAATAATGGAGGAATAGGGGAAGGATGGGGTGGCGTTTGGCTGGAGCGTTTGACCATCGATTACTCTCACTTGGTCAGACGCATGCCGCAGAGTCTCGTCTCGCGTCTGCTCTAACGGGAAATCCGCGAGGGATTCCCTGAGAGAGGGAGGAGGAGCCTGCTGCTCCTCACTTTGACGTGGTAATGACGTAGATAGCTCTGTGACAGCTGCTCCCGCCAAAGTCACATTGGGACCTCCCCCCACTAAACTATGGCAGGCCCCACTCTTCACTAAATGCGTCATTAATTCCCCGAATCCCGGCCAATCAGTCCCCAAAATTGAGTGGGTAAGGCGAGGATTAACTGCCGCCTTTACTCTAAATTTCTCCCCTCGAAATAGAATGTGGACCGACACTGAAGGGTAGTTGTGAACATCCCCGTGCACACACACAACACCTTCACCAATTGTGCTCTCCCCAATGCTTCGTCTTGCACCAGGCTTTGGTGGATTGAGGTCTGATTACAGCCGGAGTCCACCAAAGCCTGATACGTATCCCCTTGGATACTCACCAGCATGCGATACGCTCCAGCCCAATCGAGGGCGGTCCCTGGCGCGTCGGGGATCCGGACCACCGCGCCCACCTACATCGCCGAGCACTGATGCTGGAGGTGCCCCGGCTCCCCACAGTGCCAGCATACCGGCCCAGGCTTTCCCTCTGCACCAGTGTTCCGGAGCTCACTCACCTGAGCGGGGGACGACACAGACACAGAAGTAGGAAACAGTAGGGCACCACCGGTGTGGCAGGCCGGCTGGGGTGGAGCCGGCCCCCGCACCCGCGGTGGGGGAATGGGGCGAGGACGAGGAACAGAAGGAGAGAGAGGGGAGAAGAGGAGACATGCTGTCCTGCCATCGGAACAGCCGCCATATAGTCCTCTGCCAGCTCGATGGCCTGATCCAGCGACGCCGGGCGATAGCACTTGACCCACTCCGCGGTTCCTTCCGGAAGTCGGGCGATGAATTGTTCCAGTGCCACTAGGTCGATGATTCACTCGGTGTTGCGGTTGTCGGCCCTCAGCCACTGCCGGCAGGCGTCCCGGAGTTGCTGGCCAAATGCGAACGGCCGGCCAACCTCCTCCAGGCACAGCACGCGGAAGCGCTGCTGCTGCTGCTCTGGGGTGTGCCCTACACGTTGGAGGACGGCCCTGCGGAGGTCGGCGTAGATCAGCCAGCTGTCAGCGGGGAGCTTTAGCGCAGCCAGCTGTGCCTCACTTGTTAGCAGGGGGAGGAGGCGCGCTGCGTGCTGTTCCACCGGCCAACCCCATGCCTCTGCTCAAAAAGAGCAAGGAAGGCTTCGGGGTCATCATGCGGACCCATCTTCGTTAGGGTGAGGTGGGGAGGGTCCGCGGCGGTGGTGATAGTGGACCCCACTGACGTGAGCAGGTGCCGGAACGTCTGGTGATCTTCCTGCTGTGCCAGCACCAGGGCTTCGAACCGTTGTTCCTGCTCCTTCCAGAGGGCGACCAGCGCCTGGTGCTGGCTCTGTTGGGCCAAGGCGAGGGCATGGACCAGGTCCTTGAAGGGGGAGGACTCCATGAGGCTGTTCTTTTCTGTACTCTGTCCCAGGTTTCAGCACCACTGTCGAAATAATTAAGGTGGGTGGAGCACAGAAGCACGGCAGGCCAGAACTGAGTTTGCAAAAACCCTTTTTATTTTAGCTTTTCAGCTTTTAATTATTCCCCCCCCCACACACACACACGTGTTCTCGTTCGGGGAGAGCCCCCTTCCTTTGCTCTCCCTCTCCTCTTATAGGGCGCGGTCACTGGGGAAAACACACAAACACAGGTTAATTCCCGTCAGGTGCAGTGATTCTGCCACTTACCTTCCCTGACTCCGCCCTCCATTCACAGACCGATGCTTGACCACGCCCCCGCTGCCACACTCGCATACTATGGTCTATTTGTGAGATAGTCCATAGTCCACGAGGTAAGATGATGGTCCACCCCTGAGCTCTCCATCTTACTCCTCAGAAGAGTTGGCTGGATGGTGTTTAAGGCACTGGATAGATCAAAGAACATGATTCTAACAGCACTTCCTGCCTTTTCAAGATGAGAGACAGAGATCTATGAAGCAGGTAGATGACTGCATCTTCCACCCCGATGCCTGGCTGGTAGGCAAACTGCAGGGGATCCATAGCTGGCCCCACCAGTGTGCAGAAATGTGCCAGAACAAGTCTTTCCAGAGCCTTCATCAGGTGAGAGGTCAGCGTCACTGATCTATATCCGTTTAACTCAGTGGGGTGTGCAGTTTTTGGTATCGGAACTACACATGATGTCTTCCAAAGGACCGGCACTCTTTCCTGTTCCAGGCTCAAGTTGAAAATGTCCCGGACTATTCCACACAGCTGGTCAGCACAATGCCTCAGGAGCCCAGGGTTGATGCCATGAGGACCTGCAGCCTTTCTCGCCTTCATCTTACCCAGTACCCTCTTGACTTGTCCTCTGTCGAAGGACAAAGAAGAGCACAGCTGAGTGCTCGGTGTTACGCATGGAGGTGTGAAGCACTGAGCTGGATGTATGATGGTTGAGGGGTGCTGAGAGGGTGAGAAGGAGGTTTGTGGGCTGGGTGACGATGACCAGGAAGAGACAGCTGCAGTAACAGTGGACTGATCTGGGGGGAGGGCTGGTGCCTGATCAAATCTGTTAAAGAAGTTGTTCAGGTCATTTGCCCATTGCAGCTCACCTCCAAGCTGCCTATTGGACTCCTTAAGCCCTGGGATGGTTTTAAGGCCCCTCCAGACTCCACTCACGTTGCTCTGCTGCAGCTGGTCCTCCATCCTCCTCCTGTAGCGGTCTTTGCCTTCCCTGATCTTTCTTCTCAGCATCTCCTGTACCCTCCTCAATTCCTCTCTGTTTCCTGATCTGAATACCCTCTTCTTCTCATTCAGGAGAGCCTTCAGCTCAGGAGTGACCCAGGGTTTGTTGTTTGAGAAGCACTGTACTGTTTTAGTGGGCACAGTGTTCTCCACACAGAAATTTATGTAGTCCGTGATGCAGCTCGTGAGGCTGTCTACGTCCTCATGGGCTCATGAAGAACATCCCAGTCTGTAGTGCCAAAGCAGTCTTTCAAAGCCTCATAAGTCCAGCTTTTCACCTGTTGTGTATTGACTGGATGTCTGTGAACAATAGGTCTGTAGACTGGCAGAAGATGCACCAAGTTGTGATCAGATTTGCCCAGGGGGAGGGGTGATATACTATATGCTTCCTTGGTGTTGGCATAAAACAGATCCAGTGTCTTATTGTCTCTTGTGCTGCATGTTACGTACTGTTTGAAGCTGGGGAGACTGGAGGACAGGGAAGCATGGTTAAAATCCCCGGAGATCAGGATGAGAGCCTGTGGATGCTGTGTCTGCAGTCCACTTGTGACGGAGTGGATGACATCACATGTCGTGTTCGCGTCAGCAGAGGGAGGAATGTAAGCAGTTAATAGTGTTTATGAGGGAAAGGAGTAGATCTGGAGGGTCCTCAGACATAGTGTTTTGGTAAACTGGGATGTATGGATGCTGTCAGTCCCCCACTCACTTCCTCACTCGAGTTTGTTGATGGTGTAGTGACTGCTGCTTATGTCCCAAGGCACCCTCATGCCTGTGTTACCTTCTGGCTCTCCCCTTTTAGTTATGCTGTCATAGTTTTGCCGGAGTCCCTGCTTGCACTCAGCGCAAAATGTATACTGTTCTTACTTCATCAGGTGACTTTGGGCATACCTAACAACCTGTGTCCCCCCCCCAAGTTACATGTCAATCCTGAGATCGAGATGCTGACCTCCTCTGCTCCTTGGACCTGCCTGATCCATCCTGATACCCTACATCTGGTTGGAGTCTCATCACATCGCTCCTGTGGAGGACAGGACAGTCTCCATATGGACAGTTGACAGTCACACTTGGAAAATGCTCTGGACGCTTACAGTAATGCTTTTATGGCTGAGGACTACAGTTGACTTGCTAACTTTAGGACTGCAGTTGTCATGAACAGTTTCGCATTCAAGTTTCCATCAATGAAGAGTTATAACATCAACGAAACTGACTTCATGTCACAACTGTTAAAAATGTTATAATCACGTTGTCTGTTATCACCCAAATGAGGATGGGTTCCCTTTTGAGTCTGGTTCCCATTGAGGTTTCTTCCTTATGTCATCTGAAGGAGTTTTTCCTTGCCAACGTCGCCACAGGCTTGCTCATTGTGGATAGATTAGGGATAAAATTAGCTCATGCTTAGTCTTTTAAATTTTGTAAAGCTGCTTTGCAACAATGTATATTGTTAACAGCGCTATAAAAAATTCTTGACTTGACTTGTTTTCCTTTCTTCAAACATAACGCTTCTCATTTAAACAAAAATGTTCTATTTTGGTCTCATCCATCCACAAAACATTTTTCCAATAGCCTTCTGGCTTGTCCACGTGATCTTTAGCAAACTGCAGACGGGGTGCAATGTTCTTTTTGCAGAGCAGTGCCTTTCTCTTTGCAACCCTGCCATGCACACCATTGTTGTTCAGTGTTCTCCTGAAGGTGGACTCATGAAAATTGGCTAATGTTAATATGAGAGAGGCCTTCGGTTGCTTAGAAGTTACCCTGGGGTCCTTTGTGATCTCGTCGACTATTACAGGCCTTGCTCTTGGAGTGATCTTTGTTGGTCAACCACTCCTGGGGAGGGTAACAATGGTCTTGAATTTCCTCCATTTGTACACAGTCTGCCTGACTGTGGATTGTTGGAGTCCAAACTCTTTAGAGATGGTTTTGTAACCTTTTCCAGCTTGATGACCATCAACAATGCTTTTTCTGAGGTCCTCAGAAATCTCCTTTGTTCGTACCATGATACGCTTTGATAAATGTGTTGTGAAGATCAGACTTTGATAGATCCCTGTTCTTTAAATAAAACAGGGTGCCCACTCACACCTGATTGTCATCCCATTGATTGAAAACACCTGACTATAATTTCACCTTCAAATTAACCTGAGGTTCACATACTTTTGCCACTCACAGATATGTAATATTGGATCATTTTCCTCAATAAATGACCAAGTATAATATTTGTCTCATTTGTTAAACTGGGTTCTCTTTATCTACAGTGGTGCTTGAAAGTTTGTGAGCCCTTTAGAATTTTCTATATTTCTGCATAAATATAACCTAAAACATCATCAGATTTTCACACAAGTCCTAAAAGTAGATTAAGAGAACCCAGTTAAACAAATGAAACAAAAATATTATACTTGGTCATTTATTTATTGAGGAAAATGATCCAATATTACACATCTGTGAGTGGCAAAAATATGTGAACCTTTGCTTTCAGTACCTGGTGTGACCCTCTCATGCAGCAATAACTGCAACTAAACATTTCCAGTAACTGTTGATCAGTCCTGCACACTGGCTTGGAGGAATTTTAGCCCATTCCTCCGTACAGGACAGCTTCAACTCTGGGATGTTGATGGATTTCCTCACATGAACTGCTCACTTCAGGCCCTTCCACAACATTTCGATTGCATTAAGGTCAGGACTTTGACTTGGCCATTCCAAAACATTAACTTTATTCTTCTTTAACCATTCTTTGGTAGAATGACTTGTGTGCTTAGGGTCGTTGTCTTGCTGCATGACCCACCTTCTCTTGAAATTCAGTTCATGGACATTTTCCTTTAGAATATGCTGGTATAATTCAGAATTCATTGTTCCATCAATGATGGCAAGCTGTCCAGACCCAGATGCAGCAAAACAGGCCCAAACCATGATACTACCACCACCATGTTTCACAGATGGGATAAGATTCTTATGCTGGAATGCAGTGTTTTTCCTTTCTCCAAACATAACGCTTCTCGTTTAAACTAAAAAATTCTATTTTGGTCTCATCCATCCACAAAACATTTTTCCAATAGCCTTCTGGCTTGTTTACGTGATCTTTAGCAAACTGCAGATGAGCAGCAATGTTCTTTTTGGAGAGTAGTGGCTTTCTCCTTGCAACCCTGCCATGCACACCATTGTGGTTCAGTGTTCTCCTGATAGTGGACTCATGAACATTAAAAGGTGGGGTACGAGATTTTGGAATAACAGTTCCCGCAAGCCATATTTTGAAAAGAAACAAGCCCGCCCTCGCCATGCTCCCACCCCCCGCGTCTCGTTAAGTTAGAGTGTAGAGAGCTTGGAAAAATAGCTCAAACTTTCTCATTTAAACTGTGTTTTCAGCCCCAATTTTCACTCCACACACATAATTTTCTCAAAAGTAGTAGCCACACTTGTCCTGATTCACACAATGTGTCTACCTACACGATAGGACTTGCAGTTTTTGAATGAGAAGCCTGAAAGTGAGGAGAGGCCAGCCGCGCAGCCCCATAGACTGCCATTATAAACGTGGCAGAAAAGTCACTCGTTTTTAACTCGCTCTAGTGACCTCATTTTTTATACTACAGACAAAAAAATTACATCAGTGTGTTCAGGAGAGCCTTGTGGCACTCACTGTGAAAGAATTTTGTGAATATCTCCTTCCATTTTCGTGTAAATCCCCGTTGTTTGGAGGGACCCTTTTCTGTGCATTTCTGTCTCTCCCTGCTGAGCGCAGGTTGGGGGAGGGGCTGCTCGCTCTCTCACACATATACACACACACACACACACACACACACACACACACACACACACACACACAAGGGACGGGCTGCTTGTGGGCTTCAGTCTGATTGACATGTCAATATCCAATCATTTTGAGGTGGTACCTCGATATGATTGGATGGCGTTTTTCCTTTATTTTACACTGTAGACTGGATTAAAATATTTCGTTTTTGGGTCAAACCTTCTATTGTACTGCTTGCAACATGGGTGTGAGGAGCTTTTCAAGCAATATGGTAAAAAATACTCCTGAAAAAAAATCTCATACCCCACCTTTAACATTAACCAATGTGAGAGGGGCCTTCAGTTGCTTAGAAGTTACCCTGGGGTCCTTTGTGACCTCGCCGACTATTAGACACCTTGCTCTTGGAGTGATCTTTGTTGGTCGATCACTCCTGGGGAGGGTAACAATGGTCTTGAATTTCCTCCATTTGTACACAATCTGTCTGACTGTGGATTGGTGGAGTCCAAACTCTTTCGAGATGGTTTTGTAACCTTTTCCAGCCTGATGAGCATCAACAATGCTTTTTCTGAGGTCGTCAGAAATCTCCTTTGTTCATGTCATAATACATGTCCACAAATGTGCTGTGAAGATCAGACTTTGATAGATCCCTGTTCTTTAAATAAAACACTCACACCTGATTGTCATCCCATTGATTGAAAAGACCTGACTAATTTCACCTTCAAATTAACTGCTAATCCTAGAGGTTCACATACTTTTGCCACTCACACATATGCAATATTGGATCATTTTCCTCAATAAATAAATGACCAAGTATAATATTTTTGTCTCATTTGTTTAACTGGGTTCTCTTTATCTATTTTTAGGACTTGTGTGAAAATCTGATGATGTTTTAGGTCATATTTATGCAGAAATATAGAAAATTCTAAAGGGTTCACAAACTTTCACCACTGTATGTATCAGCCCTGTGATGATCTGGCGACTTGTCCAGGGTGTACCCTGCCTCTCGCCCATAGTCAGCTGGAATAGGCTCTAGCTTGCCTGCGACCCTGCACAGGATAAGTGGTTATAGATAATGGATGGATGTTAAATGTGAAGAACGCCAATGGCGTCACCTGACTGATTAATGAGACAATTAGGGAGAAACAGTACATTCTTGTGCAATGCACAGACAAGACGAGGAATTGGAAGTGGGCTGTGTGAAACAGACAATGTAGACAATTTTGTATCACAACAACTACTAATTCCCTTGGAGGGAAGGGTCAGTACAAGACAATACATAGTTATTCTCACTGATGAAACTTTTCTATCCTGGTGGCACTGATCTCTCTTGCCTTTGAAAATCAATTTTGCATGTCAGATGGATAATTACATACTTAAATATTTAATATAATCTACAAGAGGGCTCTTTTCTATTCATCTCACCTAAAAGCCAGCCCTCGTAGTTCACCTGCTCCTCAAACAGCTTGCACACGCTAGACTGGTTAAAAACAGCTCGGTCTGTTAGACTGCCAGGCCAATGTGTCTCCGCGCTCAGTAGCAACCCCCGGGCGTCGCAAACCAGTTGGCAATTAATTGAGTGGAAGCCTTTCTTATTAATATACGATGAATCCTCTGCATTAGGTGCTTTTATCGCTATGTGTGCACAGTCTGCAACTCCTATCACATTAGGAATCCCTGCCACTCTGTAGAACTCTTCTTTAGTCTGCTGCTTGGTGGCCTCGTCCCTGTTGAAGCCAATGAACTCTGGGGCTTTCTCAATCAGAGCTTTGGTGACATTGGAGACACAGCGACTCATTGAGGCCTGGCTGATGCCAATGGCATCTCCCATCTTGCTCTGGAAGGACCCTGATGTATAGAAACCCAAAGCTGCAAGAATCTGAACATCAGGACTGATTGCTCGCGACCTCTGTGTGCGTTTTAAGAAGCTGTCCTTCAGCAGCTCCACCAAGTAGTAGATGAACTCACGTGGGAAACCAAATGTTGTCAACAGAAACTCATCTGATGCGGTTTCAATGTCAAATCGATCCAGTGTTTTGTGCCCACGGCCATGAAGCAAAAGGTCACAATCCAGGATTGCAATAGGGATTGCCATTATGAATGAAATAATCTGTAAGAAAACATACCACAGTTAGAAATATGAGAAACACAGGAACATAATTCCTCATTTCATTTAGAGTTTTCCACAATAATTTCTACCAGTCTTATGCTGTGGATAAGATACACTCACTGATCTAGTGCTTGCATAAGTTAAACATTTTATATGGATGAGGGAGAAAAAAGTTACTGGGATTTCTTGCATGAGCAGCCCTCTTCAATACCTCATGCCACAGTATCTCAAATTGCTAAGGTCTGGACTCTCACTGGAGCATTGCAAAACAAATTTTATTTATTAAAATCATTCTGTTGTTGAGCTACTTGTGTGCTTTGGATCATTTTCTTTTTGCATCATCCAACTTGTATTAATTTTCAGATCACAAACTTCCTCAGATTTTCATGTAAAATTTCTTGCTATAAATTTTAATACAGTGTCCTCTAAATCCTTACAAGCTATCTGTCATGGTGCAGGCACTTACAGATGTAATTGCAGAAGAGCAACGAGGAGTAGACAGTGTCAGAGCCAAAATGTGAGACAAGAATCAGAGTCATAGAATTAGCGAGGGTCAGGTGATTGGCAAACAGCATTAAAGGGAATAGATAAAAGTATAAATGGAAAACAGGGAAGCAAGAGTCAGAAGAATGAGAGTCAGTCAGAAAATAAGGCTTGGTATGAACTGTAGAAGGCAGAACGATACTTCGTATTGAACTGGAGTGAGAGGTTTATATAGGCAGGGGAACTAATTTGAATAACGAGTGACAGCTGAGCTCAATAGTTGGGATACAGAGGGCACTGAGAGTTGTGGGAAGTGTAGTCCATGGTGCCCATGTTTGTCATTTGGACAGGTTCAGCGGGTTTACTGACAGAGGCCCCCCCCTCGCGGAGCTCCCACTGGGATCTATAGTCTTTCTAGGACGCCCCCTACCTCTGAGTGCAGGTTTGTCTGGGTGTAGTGCGTGGAATTCTTGCTTGAGGAGTGGATCTAGGATGTCTTTGGCTGGAACCCAGCTCTGTTCTTTGGGCCCATAACCCTCCCAGTCTACCAGGTATTCAATCTGCCCTCTTCTACATCTAGAGTTGAGGATCTTGTTTACCTGGTAGATGGGTTCACCTTCCATGACAAGAGCTGGGTGTTCTTGGTTAGGTGAATTCTCGGAGAGGAGCCCCAGGATGGCAGGTTTGAGGTATGATACATGAAATGTTGGTGACAGTCTACTGTGAGGAGGAAGTTCTAGCCTGTATGAGACTTCGTTGATGCGGTCCAGTACCTTAAAAGGTCCGATATAACATGGCTGGAGCTTTCTGCAAAAGTTGTGTTCCCTGAGATTTCTGGTTGCTATCCACACTCTGTCACCTAGGTTGTATGTTAGGGTTTCAGCACGATGCATATCTGCATACTTCTTGTACTTGGCATTGATAGTCTCGATCCATTGGTGGACCTCCTCCCATACGGCTGTGAGTGAACCACTCTTTGACGGCTGGAACCTGGCTGGGTGTGTCGTCCCAGGGGAATAAAGTCGGCTGGTAACCGAGTATGCACTGGAACGGTGTTAGTTGGGTTACAGAGTGCTTAAGGGAGTTTTGTGCATACTCGGCCCATGGTAGAAAGCATGCCCAATCCCCCTGGTTACGCATGCAAAAGATTCTCAAGAAGCAGCCGATTTCTTGGTTGGCTCTCTTGACTTGTCCGTTAGACTGAGGACAGTAACCAGAAGTGAGACTGACTGATACCCCTAGTTTTTCCAAGAAGGCCCTCCAGAAGTGTGAGATGAACTGAGAGCCTCTGTCACTTACAATGTCTTCAGGAAGACCATAGTATTGAAAGATGTACTGAAATAATAGTTCTGCTGTTTGGGCTGCGGTGGGAATGCCAGGTAAGGGTATCAGCTTGAGGGCTTTGGAGAAGCGATCAATGGTTACCATAATTGTTGTGTGATTTTGGGAGGGAGGAAGGTCCGTGATGAGGTCTATGGCTATGTGGGACCATGGTCTTTGAGGGACCGGGAGGGGACGGAGATTACTGGTGGATGGAGTTCTGGGTACTTTGGCTTGTGCATAGCTTGAACATGATGCGATGAACTGGTTGATCTCAGTGAGCATGTTTTCCCACCAATACTTGTTTTGAAGCATCTGATGGGTGCAATGGCTGCCTGGGTGTCCCGTGGCAGGTGATGCGTGTGCCCACGTGATGAGTCTGCTTCTGAGTTGCTTGGGTACATATAGTAGACCAGGTGGAAGATTCTCGGGGAGTTGTTGAGGTTGAGAGTCACTGATTTCTCTGCCTAAGTCCCAAGTGATGGACTGGAGGAAGCAGTGAGAAGGGACAATGGGATGGGCAGTGGGGTCCTGATGAGGGGGAGCAAAGATACAGTGGTGCTTTAAAGTTTGTGAACCCTTTAGAATTTTCTATATTTCTGCATAAATATGACCTAAAACATCATCAGATTTTCACACAAGTCCTAAAAGTAGATAAAGAGAACCCAGTTTAACAAATGAGACAAAAATATTATACTTGGTTATTTATTTATTGAGGAAAATGATCCAATATTACATATCTGTGAGTAGCAAAAGTATGTGAACCTCTAGGATTGGCAGTTAATTTGAAGGTGAAATTAGTCAGGTGTTTTCAATCAATGGGATGACAATCAGGTGTGAGTGGGCACCCTGTTTTATTTAAAGAACAGGGATCTATCAAAGTCTGATCTTCACAGCACGTTTGTGGACGTGTATCATGGCATGAACAGAGGAGATTTCTAACGACCTCAGAAAAAAGCGTTGTTGATGCTCATCAGGCTGGAAAAGGTAACAAAACCATCTCAAAAGAGTTTGGACTCCACCAATCCACAGTCAGACAGATTGTGTACAAATGGAGGAAATTCAAGACTATTGTTACCCTCCCCAGGAGCGGTCGACCAACAAAGATCACTACAAGAGCAAGGCATGTAATAGTCGGCGAGGTCACCAAGGAACTCAGGGTAACTTCTAAGCAACTGAAGGCCTCTCTCACATTGGCTAACGTTAATGTCCATGAGTCCACCATCAGGAGAACATTGAACAACAATGGTGTGCATGGCAGGGTTGCAAGGAGAAAGCCACTACTCTCCAAAAAGAACATTGCTGCTCGTCTGCAGTTTGCTAAAGATCACATAGATAAGCCAGATTCAGAAAACTTTATTTGTCCCATCAATGGGCAATTTAGTTTGTCAGTCCTAGTCTCCATCAATCAACAAAACAAGGCATGTAATGAAGGCTACTGGAGAAATGTTTTGTGGACGGATGAGACCAAAATAGAACTTTTTGGTTGAAATGAGAAGCGGTATGTTTGGAGAAAGGAAAACACTGCATTCCAGCATAAGAATCTTATCCCATTTGTGAAACATGGTGGTGGTAGTATCATGGTTTGGGGCTGTTTTGCTTCATCCGGGCCAGGAGGGCTTGCCATCATTGATGGAACAATTAATTCTGAATTATACCAGCGAATTCTAAAGGAAAGTATCAGGACATCTGTCCACGAATTGAATTTCAAGAGAAGGTGGGTCATGCAGTAAGACAACCCTAAGCACACAAGTTGTTCTACCAAAGAATGATTAAAGAAGAATAAAGTTAATGTTTTGGAAGGACCAAGTCAAAGTCCTGACCTTAATCCAATCAAAATGTTGTGGAAGGACCTGAAGCAAGCAGTTCATGTGAGGAAACCCACCAACATCCCAGAGTTGAAGCTGTTCTGTACGGTGGAATGGGCTAAAATTCCTCCAAGCCGGTGTGCAGGATTGATCAACAGTTCCCAGAAACGTTTAGTTGCAGTTATTGCTGCACAAAGGGGGTCACACCAGATACTGAAAGCAAAGGTTCACATACTTTTGCCACTCACATATGTAATATTGGATCATTTTCCTCAATATATAAATGACCAAGTATAATATTTTTGTCTCATTTGTTTAACTGGGTTCTCTTTATCTACTTTTAGGACTTGTGTGAAAATCTGATGTTTTAGGTCATATTTATGCAGAAATATAGAAAATTCTAAAGGGTTCACAAATTTTCAAGCACCACTGTACGTAAGATAGCATCAGCCTTAGTATTCTTGGAGCCATCTTATTGTTCATAAGATTTTGTCGGCTCGCCACCCTTACTCCAAACCGTATTGGCCCATCGCAGTGCTTTTCCCGTAAGGAAGGAGAGAAATTTGGCAATCTTGTGCTCGTCAGATATGCTAGGTAGAACTGTGAAATACATGGAGCATTGGAGAAGGAAGCCTTTACAGGTGAGCGGATCTCCGGCGAACCTCTCTGGAGACAGAAGTTGTATCGCTGGGCTCGGAGATGACTCAGGACGCGTTATGAAGGCCTGCGACATCACAGTTGCTAGCTGGAACATTCTGGTGTTGAGGTCAGCTAGCATCTGCTAATGCTCTCCTAATAAGCGTCCTTGGGCATTGAGAGCAGTTTACTTCGCTTCTTCCGCTACATCCATGGCAGCGAAGTATCCTGTCACATGCAGGCACTTACGGATGTAATCACAGAAGAGGAACAAGGAGTAGACAGTGTCAGAGCCAAAACATGAGACAAGAATCAGAGTCGTAGAACTAGCGAGGGTCAGGCGATCGGCAAACAGCGTTAAAGGGAATAGACAAGAGTGTAAATGGAAAACAGGGAAGCAAGAGTCAGAAGAACGAGTTAGTCAGAAAATAACAAGGCTTAGTATTAACTGTAGAAGGCAGAATGATACTTCGCATTGAACTGGAGTGAGTGAGAGGTTTATATAGGCAGGGGGACTAACTGGAATAATGAATGACAGCTGATCTCAATAGTTGGGAGACAGAGGGCACTGAGAGTTGTGGGAAGTGTAGTCCATGGTGTCCATGTTTGTCATTTGGACAGGTTCAGCAGGTTTACTGACACTGTCCAAACCCCAAGGCAGCAAAACAGTACCAAAGTCTGATGCTCCTGAAGTAACCCAACATCACTGATATGGACGTCATAAAGTCCACAGACCCCGAGGCGTATATGACATATTGACAGGTGGTCCATAACTTTGACGTTTTTAAAGGCATCACAATGGTGGAGATATTTATCAACTATTATTAAAGAGATTAGAGTTCCTGGACAGTTATTACAGTTGTAAGAATAAATCACTATTGAATTGAATGTTTTTAATCTGAAGGCACGGATAATGTCAAATGGAATCTAACTGCATTTTTAATAAAACTAGTAAATTATGTTAATAGGTTAACATGTTAATGATGGGTAATTCCATGTGAAATCAAAAGATTTTAGAAAATTTTCCTGGCTGAACAACTTGGATTTGCTTCTTACTTTATGCAAATAATGTCACGGTCACTGTACTTAACAACTAGTGTGCACATTTTTCAGCTTGTATCCTCAGGCCTTTAGATTACACTAATTTGGGCACATCAAAGGAGCAAAGCGACTGCGCGAACGAGCGTAGCGAGTGAGGGGCAGTGTTGCCAGATACTGCTGACGTTTTCCAGCCCAAAATATGTTCAAAACCCGCCAAAATGCACTTAAAACCGCCCAAAATGTAAAATGTACTTGATGCCTATCTTGTAAAGTAAAAATATGCAGCTAAAGACCAGTATACTATTTGTAAATTGAACAACAATGCAAACAACTTCTAAATAGCAACATGAGACCGTCAGTGCTGGAGGTGAAAAATCTGCTGTCTGGTACTTGGCTCTGTATGGTTGAATCAGATTATAACTTTGCAATCATCTGCTGTGTTCTGAATCCTACATGCACCAGTAGGTGATGCACACGCATAATATTATGTAGGCTATGTTAGGCTACGATGCATATCTAACATCTGCATTGCTGAGGTTATTTAGTTTTTATTTGTCTTTTATTTATTTATCTTTTTATTTATCCTGTTTGTTTTATTAATTTTTTAGGCCTAGTTATTATGCTTAATTTATTTTTGTTACATCCATGTATTTTCTTCATCTGTTATCCTGATTTTTGTGGATTTGTTAGATTGTACCTGTTTTATATATTTCAATTTAAAAAAAAAGAGTTAGGCTACGATGCATGGCTGAATGTAACATGAGAAGAGAAAATGGAGAATGGATTCTTATTTACTAGTTTATGAGTTCAGTTTCTGCACTACATTACACACATTCATATTAGTCTTACAGTTACATTGACTTTTTTTGTTTAAATAATACTTAATGAGATTAATGTTTATTGTTAATGATTAATTTAGGCCAATGCTCGATTTTGGTTGTTTAAAATACCTAAGGGGTACTGGGTAAACTAGGTCTCTGACTTGCCTCAGTTGACCAGAGAGAGCTGTTTTTCCTGATTTCCTTCACATATTCAAGAACATCATTCGGCTTAGGTGTTTACATTCTCTCCCATCTCTGCTTTCTAGTGGTAGTGAAACTATATAAACATCTGATAAAAACCCGCCGAACTAACGTCAAACCCGCCCAATTTTTGTCAACCAGCCCAAGCCATTTTTTGCCTGCAAAGTAGAATTCAAAACTGCCCAATCTGGCAACACCGGGAGGGGGTTTCCCCCCTTCCGCGCGCGGAAGAAAATTTCTGATTGCAGGTCAAATTTCCTCTCTCACAGAGGTTTCAGATGTCTAAATTGATCAGAATGATAGTATGGATTTTTGCCTTTTTTGAAGCAGGTATGAGTTAGACGGCGGCTCTCATAAGTGTCGCTTTGCTTGTTGTGCGAGCGTCCTGTAGTAATGGGCCGTCCACGCGGCATCGTGGCTTCCAGAAAATCAAAGCAGAAACACTAGCATACGAGTCAATGGCAGATGCCTTAACCAATCAAACCTCGGGAATCCAACTTCCGCCGATCAGGAAAGAGACTAGTACCTTTCTGAGTGGGTTATAGGTAATGTTCTGTCGCTTGCTTGACATTTTCGGTCGATTTTGGAAATAACTTAATTGTTTTGATCGGAAATCAGAACGATCAAGTTGTGATAAAGATGCGTATCAGCCCTTTTTTCCTTGATTAATTTGGGGACGCTAATTTGGGCGCATTTAATTTGGGCACACCGTTAAACGGCCTGGCCAAGGTGTAATTTAAAGGCCTGATCCTCTTTAGTTTCTGAGATATTGAGGCTTTAAAAAGGGGGAATTGTGGTCCTAATAAACATCCATCCATCATCTGTAGCCGCTTATTCTGTTCTACAGGGTCCCAGGCAAGCTAGAGCCTATCCCAGCTGACTATGGGCGAGAGGCAGGGTACACCCCGGACAAGTCGCCAGGTCATCACAGGGCTGACACATAGACACAAACAACCATTCACACTCACACCTACGGTCAATTTAGAGCCACCAATTAGCCTAACCTGCATGCCTTTGGACTGTGGGGGAAACCAGAGCACCTGGAGGAAACCCACGTGGACATGAGGAGAGCATGCAAACTCCACACAGAAAGGCCCTCGTCGGCCACTGGGCTCAAACCCAGGACCTTCTTGCTGTGAGGCGACAGTGCTAACCACTACACCACCGTGCCGCTCCCCTAATAAACAAGCGTTGCTAAAAAAAAATAGCAAAGATTCATAAATCATCACTTTTGAACTATTCATGCAAGGTGCTTGAAATTTTCTGGGATTATTTTACACTAGGGGCGGCATGGTGGTGTAGTGGTTAGCGCTGTCACCTCACAGCAAGAAGGTCCGGGTTCGAGCCCCGTGGCCAGCGAGGGCCTTTCTGTGCGGAGTTTGCATGTTCTCCCCTTGTCCGCATGGGTTTCCTCCGGGTGCTCCGGTTTCCCCCACAGTCCAAAGACATGCAGGTTAGGTTAACTGGTGACTCTAAATTGACCATAGGTGTGAATGTGAGTGTGAATGGTTGTCTGTGTCTAATGGCCCTTTTCCACTACCCTTTTTCAGCTCACTTCAGCTCGCTTCAGCCCGACACGGCTCGCGTTTCGACTACCTCAGAACAGCACGACTCAGCTCGCTTCAGCCCTGCTTAGCACCCAAAACTCGCACCGTTTTGGAGTGGGGTTGAAGCGAGCCAAACCGAGCTGAGTGAGGCTGGGGGCGTGAGCAGACACTCCCCTGTGCACTGATTGGTGAGGAGGAGTGTCCTCACGTGCCCACACACGCCCCGCGAGCACGCTGGGATCTGTAAACACCGTAAACCCGGAAGAAGAAGAATTACGAGAATTTCTGAAGCCTTATGCGCCTCGCCTCATCTATACGCTCTTGCCAGTATCTGTTGGCGTTGTCGGTGACAACAAGCCACAGCACCAAGACCAGCAACACTAACGACTCCATGTCCTCCATGTTTATTGTTTACTATCCGGGTCATGAGACTACCGCTTAAAAGCTCACTGATGTCACCGTTTGCGCTGGTTAACGACATCACGTGACGTCCACCCACTTTCGTTAACTCCACCCAATGTGTCCACCCACTTCCAGCCAGCACGGTTCAGCGCGGTTGTAGTCGAAATGCAACTCCAACAGCCCCGCTCAGCTCGACTCAGCCCAACTCAGCACGGCACGGCTCAGCCCGACTCAGCCGCGTTTGTAGTGGAAAAGCGGCATATGTGTCAGCCCTGTGATGACCTGGCGACTTGTCCAGGGTGTACCCCGCCTTTCGCCCGTAGTCAGCTGGGATAGGCTTCAGCTTGCCTGCGACCCTGTAGAACAGGATAAAGCGGCTAGAGATAATGAGATGAGATTTTACACTATTAGAAATCTTTAACCTCTAAAATAGTTGGTCCACAGTTGCATATTTGCCAAGTTATGGCTTGCTGAAAACTGTATTAAAAATTCTTTCATGCTTCGAAGCTCACAACATCTAAATATCTATATATTAAGCCTAAATATCTCAAACTAATGAAGATACAAACTGAAAATTTTGCGCACTAGTTGGTGGGTACAGTGACATTAGTTACATAAAGTATGAAGCAAATTGAAGATAGTCAGCCTCTATTGATTTGCATGGAATCATTTCTAATTTCCTGATATTAATGTAGTTTCAAATCCACTTGAACACAGTGCAGCTGACATGGGTTCCAGAATAAAATGCTCTACTGGGTCCAATGAATATATTAACATTTTAAATGCAGGAATGTACTCATAAAGTCAATATGCAATCCTCATTTATAAGGAGATATTTGTGAATATTATAATAATGGAAAGGGCTCAAAAAACAAAAAAAAAACCCCTGCAAAAGTCCGCTCCTGCTTCAAGTGCTCCACCATCATTCGAGTTCCTAAGAAACTCTCCATCACAGGACTAAATGAATACAGGCCTGTTGTTCTGATGTCTGTGGTCATGAAGTCCTTTGAACAACTAGTGATGGCCCACCTGAAGAGCATTACAGGTCACCTGCTAGACCCTCTGCAGTTTGCTTACAGGACAAACAGGTCCAGTGGATGATGCAGTCAACATGGGACTGCACTACATCCTGCAACATCTTGACTGCCCAGGGACCTATGCAAGAATCCTGTTCATAGAATTCAGTTCAGTGTTCAACACCATAATTCCAGGAATCCGCTCCTCAAAACTATCCCAGCTCAGTGTCTCACCTGCCATATGTCAGTGGATCACCAGCTTTCTGACAGGAAGGGAACAGCAAGTAAGGCTGGGGACAGTCACTTTCCAGCATGCGGTCAGTCATCATTGGTGTTCCTCAGGGATGTGTCCTCTCCCCACTGCTCTTCTCCCTTTACACCAACGACTGAACCTCCATGGACCCAACTGTAAAACTCCTGAAATTTGCATATGACACTACGGTCACAGGCCTCATCCAAGATGGCAACAAGTCTGCATACAGGCAGAAGGTTTAACGGTTGATGCTCTGGTGCAGTCAGAATAACTTGGAGCTAAACACATTCACGATAGTAGAGAAGATAGTGGACTTCCAGAGACACCCCTCTGCAATGCTCCCCCTCACAATATCCATCAGCTCTGTGTCAACTGTGGAGACCTTCAAGTTCCTGGGAACTACCATCTCACAAGACTTGAAATGGGACTCCAACATCAATTCCATCCTTAAAAGAGTCCAGCAGAGGATGTACTTTCTGCAGCAACTCAAGAAGTATGGTCTGTCACAGGAGCTGCTGACACAGTTCTACACCACTGTCACTGAATCCATCCTGTGCACATCCATCACAGTCTGGTTCAGTGAAGCCACAAAACAGGACAGGAACAGACTGCAGCAAACAGTAAGGTCAGCAGAAAGGATTATCGGTGCTCCCCTGCCCAGCCTCCAGGATTTGTACATTTCACAAACCAGGAAGCGGGCAGAGAAAATCATTAAGGACTTCTCACACCCTGGTTACAACCTTTTCCATCTCCTCTCCTCCAGCAGGTGCTATAGAGCACTGCAAACCAGAACCACCAGACATAACATAGCAGCTTCTTTCCCCATGCCATCAACGTCATAAATATCTGACCTGATCCATCCTTACGATTATACTATGGTACCACTTGTACCTCCTGTTTGCACTACCTGACTGCACTCTGTGTACTCTGACTGTTGTGTATATTTTTAGTATATTGCGTCGTCTGTAAATATCCTGCATACTGCCTGTATATGGTGTACTGTTTATATTGTTGATAGCATACATTTTTATGCATAATATTGTATATTATAGTGTTTATTATAGATATTTAGATTACAGATATTGTATAATAATTTAGACATATTGTGTATAATATAGCTATTGCATACTATGTATAGTTATAGCTACTAGTTATTGTAGATTGCATATTTATTATATTGTGTAATGTCTATATTGTCCATCACATATAAACATTTTTCTTACATTACATATCTTACATATATATCCCTCCCCGCTAGAGAGACACCAACTGCCGGAACCAAATTCCTTGTGTGTGTCAACAAACTTGACCAATAAACTTGATTCTTCTGGTTCTGATTCTGATTCTGAAAATGCTAAGCAGCGTGTATAACCTACAATCCCCGCTCTGGCTTTAGCATTCAAACATGATATATTACATCTGCTAAACGCTCATATTAAATAATGTTAAAATGGGTGCAAAAACAAAGCAAGCGCCTAAACAAATTCATAAACAAAACACGCGGCTTTATAATCCTTCACAGCTACATTACCAAAGATGCTGGTAAGTTTGTTTACGTCGCCTTTGAACTCTCACTCCGCATTTTCCACACATTTCACTAAACATATAACACTTGTCCAGATATGTACCTAATAACACGGATTTTTGAAATCACCACCAATTTTCTTTCCATACATCGCTTTGGGTATAGTTAATGATTTACATCAAAGGACATGCACAAACTTCTAATTTCCGAATAACTCATGTATTTCTGCTGTCTTACTTTCGCTATTCGATAAGAAGCAGTTTAAACAGTTTGCTAACACAATTTACATACATTTTAAAAGAACAACACATAAAATATTGCTTGTTTTTTTTCTTTATAAAAAAATCCCATTTCGTGATATAACACAACTTCCTTGTTTGAATTATACACCATGACGAATCTGCTGATTTAAATTCCTTGCTTATTCCACGTCATTTCAACGACCTGGCTGCTTAACAACATAAACAAAAATGGGAGACTTAGCATGCCTTGGGGTTGTGATGATGTGACTCGATTTTTTACATTACCATTCTTCAGATTGTATTTTAATTTTTTATTCAAACACACGGTGTCTGTCTTGAGATTTAAAGCATATCTGAAGCGTAAGCAGCGGATGTGGAATCTGTGATGAACAGTAAGTGTCTGTATGTTGTTGTTTTAGCTAACATTAGCAGCACAGCGTTAGCATTGATGTTGAGTTTATTTGTTCAGACTGAATATCGAAACCAGACTTTAGCCGTGTGTAATTTGTATTATAAACCGGTCCTGTTGGGATTGGAGAAGATGGCATATGGAGTGTGTTACTTGGACACTGACGAAGCTCTAGCGCTCTGTCGGCTCAGGACGCGGATGTTCTAGTCCCATTACTGGCATGCTGTTTTTGTTATGGTGGCTGCTGTATTGTATAGTACGTCAGTGTGCAATCTGGGATATAGTCATTGAATGTTTCTGAGGAAAAACGCAATCAAAAAAGTCATGCACAGTTATACTTTATGGAATTAGAACTGCAAATGACTTGTTTAGACAGTAGGATCCCAGCTCTGGTCCTGAAGTACCCCTTGTCCTGTTCACAACTCATTCACTTTCAGTAAGAGCTTTATCCTGGGCAGGGTCGTGATGCATCCAGAGCCTATCCCAGGAACGCTGGGCATATCACATCATCCCATTACAGAGCCCAATGCACATGCATTCACAAAGAGCGGTGCTTTATACCCATCCACCTGCTGGACAGTGGTGGTGGTGGTGGTGGGGAAACCTGGAGTACATGAACATAGAAAGTAACCCAAGCTACTGAGCTACGTTCTGAGGCAGCAACTTTACCAACTGCACCACACCATGTTGCAGCCCCTGCTGTAACCCACATCATCCAATTATTGAGCTAATCAACAGCCCTTTCTGAGTTGTTCAAATCCTGTGATCATATAGATCAGCAGATCTTCTCTGTTCAGTTCAGTTTTATTAGCATGGCAGCTACAGCATATAGAATATAGCCAGAACACTGAAATAAGAAAGCAGTGTGCGTGCACATAGCAGTACAAAAGAAAACAAATGTACAATCATGTTCTCTCTCTTACATGTATATCTTTCAGGCTCGGGTCATGATGGACAGCGATCTGAGCCCACAGGACAGAAAAGACTTGGATAAATTCATCAAATTTTTTGTCTTGAAGGTCTGAGTTGGCATTGTTTTACTTTCTAACCATACTGTACCTAAGCTGTACAATACCAAGAGTTGCAATATTGTCAGGAATAGTTGTGATGAAGTGTGTGTGTGTGTGTGTGTGTGTAAATAGACTGTGCAGGTGATCGTGCAAGCTCGTTTGGGCGAGAAGATTTGCACTCGTTCCTCTTCTTCCCCCACAGGCTCAGACTGGGTAAACCCTGCACCGTCTCCTTTCTAACATTGTTGTGGATAGAAACCTTTGTCCTGCTAATAATGTATGTGTTTTCTTCACTCAATTCAGTTCACCCTGGCAATTAAAGACATCCCAGAGGTGACTCATGAAGCTAAAAAAGCTCTGGCTGGGCAGCTGCCCAGTGTTGGGCGCTCCATGTGTGTGGAGATTTCCCTGAAAACGTCAGAGGTAAATGTGCATGTTAAAGAATATGATAAGACTCTGCTATGCTGTGTTGTCCTGCTGTAAAGCCAAAATGGGTGATTTTCCTGTCATCTAAAACATGCTGGCTAAGAAACAGATCTGTGATGTGTGGCATGGGCGTCGCCACCATTGAATGTGAAGGGGACGTGTCCCCCTCACATTTCATAATTCTTCGTTTGGACCCCCCCACACACATTTAACATAAAATATTAGTTCACCCAGTGCCGTTTCTATTGCTTCGTGAAAGAATCCATTCCACTTGATCGATAAGAGAATACACATTCCACTGAACATCCACTCCGGGTTTTCCGGGCATTCCCTACAACAACTCACCGCGCGCGAGTGAATCTCAGCGCGAGCAGAGAAATGCTGGTGCAGCTGCTCGAGAGTGGAGGAAGTGACGTCAGCCCCATTGCCACCTCACAATGTCTAGCTTTTGCTAAAACCTTATTCTTTTGTTATATGCCCTCAAAATTAACCCTAGGCCACGTTAAATTAATGTTCAACTAAACAATGAAATAAGCTTAGCCTAATGGGGTATTCTTGGTTGATGATGAATTGTTTGCAGTATTTGCTCCCTTCCCAGACACAATAGACAAGGAAATTCTTTACAAAGAAGCAGAAAGTAAGTCAAAATTTCCCCACAGGACAGGTTTTTTTGTCCCAATGGAAATGTTAGTGCAGTTAGCTGGCTAGTCAATGTTAGGAGATGTATCAGCTAGCTTAATGTTGGCTATCATTTAATTCAAACCCAGCAGGCCTGCCTTATTGTAATGCCAAGAATGAGGTCAAGTCTGCTCTGATGATATTTATTGATTCCCTGTTGTGATTTGAAGAACTTGTTTTGTCTGGTCTTTGCCAGTTTTCTGGAAAGTAATATGGGAAATCAGTGTATGGGGAAGGAATAGTAGAAAGGAAAGCAATGGAGAGAGATGGATGTTATTCCAGGTGGATTGTGAAGGAAAGGGGGATAAAAGTTATGAAGTGGTAGAAATTGTGGTGGCATCAATAGAAGAAGGCGTTATATCTATAAATCTAGTACCACCATTGCATGTAGGTTGACAAAACTGAACTTGTTCATTGTGTGAAGTTATCTTTTATGTGTCGTTGCTTGACACAGTGTGATTTTGTGTTATGAAGACTGCATGATGCCATGTCATTTTTGTTATGTGTATCACTAAATCGGAAAAAAGTAAAATGCACCCACTAAAGTCACTGTTGGTGGTTAGCAAAATTCCACCTGTTCATTGTGAGAAGTTATTTTTTGTGTCACCGTTGCTTGACACAGTGTGATTGTCTTATGAAGTTTGCATGATGCCATGTCATGCCTGTTCATTGTGTGAAATTATGAATATTCTTATTTTGAAACATACAGTTGAGTGTCACTATTGCTTGGCACAGTGGCATGTTGTGTTACATCTATAACTAAATAAAAAAGAAAACACAAAAAAAGTAAAATGCACCCATAAAGTTATTGTTGGTGATAAATTGTGTCACATTCATCTCATTATCTTAGGCACAGCAGTGGGTTTAAGGCTACGTTTACATTAGACCATATCTGTCTCGTTTTCTTCGCGGATGCACTGTCCGTTTACATTAAACCCCCTGGAAAAGCCAGGAAACGGGAATCCGCCAGCGTCCACGTATTCAATCTAGATCGTATCTGGTCCGGTGCTGTGTAAACATTCAGAATACGCGAATACGCTGTGCTGAGCTCTAGCTGGCGTCTCATTGGACAATATCACTGTGACATCCACCTTCCTGATTCGCTGGCGTTGGTCATGTGACGCGACTGCTGAAAAACGGTGCGGACTTCCGCCTTGTATCACCTTTCATTAAAGAGTATAAAAGTATGAAAATACTGCAAATACTGATGCAAATACTGCCCATTGTGTAGTTATGATTGTCTTTAGGCTTGCCATCCTTCCACTTGCAAGTAATAAGTGATCTGCGCTGGGATCTCACACACAGCGGCTCAGTCCCGAATCGTGGCTTGTTCACTTCACTCGCGCGCTGTGTGAGCTGCGCAGGGCCGGAGTGCGCACCCTCCAGAGGGCACTCGCTGTTCAGGGCGGAGTGATTTGGAGCGCAGGATGCCTGCGGAGCCGAGCGTATCCGCGTATTGGCGTTGCTATGTGCACGGCTAACGGTTTTAGTGTAAACGCGAATCGTTTTAAGAACATTAATCTGATGATCCGCTGATTCGACGTAATGTAAACGTAGCCTAAAAACAGGCTGATGAATATATGGACTAGTTCTTGGGTGGCCAACCCGCGGCTCGCGAGCCGCATGCGGCTCTTTGCCCGGTGTCATGCGGCTCTTACGTTCATATCGAAGTTTGTGTTTTTTTTGTTTTTTTTTTAAATGTGCGTGTGCGCTTTGCTTGAGTTCAGTATGGTATTTTCGTCAAATGCATCTTCGCTTTGCTTGGGTATATTACGGTATTTTCAGGTCATGTCAAATGCGCATGTGCGTGAGATAATCGCTAAGTTTTTGGGCAAGGTGTATCTTGTGTCAAGTAGCCTCTCAAAATGGCAATGAAAAAATGCACAGCAAAACGAAAATATGAAGACGAACATAGGACATTTTTAACAGAGTGGGAGAGTTTATACTTTTTTGTTGAACGTAATGGCAAGCCATTCTGCCTTATATGTCAGTCGTCATTAGCTCATTTCAAAGCTTCCCGCCTCCCTGAATAAGCAAGGAGCCAGATATGCAACACTAATTGAAAACCTGCACGAAAGCTTTGTAACCCGGTTCCGTGATATACAACTGAAAAGGCCACAGGTTACGTTCCTCGTCGACCCATTCAATGCGGAGATGGACTGTTTGAAAGCCCCGCTAATCACAGATGAGGCTGCGGCTGAGTTGGAGATGATCAATCTTCGTGAGGAAGACCAACTGAAACCTGTTTTGAGGGAAGGCACCATTGAGTTTTGGAAAAGTGTGCCATTGGAAAAATACCCGAATGTGAAACGGGCTGCGCTTAAGATACTGTCAATGTTTGGGTCAACATACGTCTGCGAGTCTGTGTTCTCTACCATGAAACGTGAAGTCAAAGCATCGTTCTGTTCTGACTGAAACCCATGTGAAAGAACTGCTTCGAGTGGCAACGACGGAATACAAGCCAGATTTGAAGAGGATTGTTCAAGGCAAGGAATGTCAGAAGTCCCACTAAGCAACATGCATAGTAAGTGCACACAATATTGATTGCTGTAAATGACTGGCCTGTGTAGTACTGACTGAAGGAGTAAATTTCTCTCATGTTGGCGTATGACATTTACTATTAATCTGGCTGAGCAGAGGTGCGTGAGCGTGTGTGTCTGTGAGAGAGAGAGCGAGGGGGGGCGATGTTCATGTGCGGTCATGTGTATGGTGTGGCTTTTTTTTTGGTAATGCCATGAGTCCCACTAAGCAGCATGCATAGTAAGTGCACACAATGTTCATTGTTAAAAATGACTGGCCTCAGCCTGTGGTCTTAGTACTGTAGGAGTAAATATGTTGGTGTGTGACATTTACTATTAATCTGGCTGAGCAGAGGTGTGTGTGTGAGAGAGAGAGAGGAAGAGATGGGTGATGTTCGTGTGCCCATGTGTATGATGTGGCTCTTTGCGGTAATACAGTAAAAAATGTGGCTCTTGGTCTCCAACTGGTTGGCCACCCCTGGACTAGTTGAATGAGGACTTATTGTTGAGTCTCGAAAATAGTCGTTGAATTAAGTGACTTTTGTAGATAAAATTAGGTGTTTAACAACCTGTTAAAAATACACCAGAATGCAGGAAATGGCATCTAATTAATTAAAAATTTTCTGGGGGAGGACCCCCCCCCGCCAGTGTGTCCCCCCCCACATTAAAAATGCTTCTGACGCCCCTGATGTGTGGAATTCTGTTATGATCTTTCTGATGGCATGAATCTTAACACATACAATAAGAGATACTAAGAAACCAGTGAGAGTTTAACTATCTGTATGCTGTAATATTAACTTTGTGTTTCTTTTCACTGTGTTTATTTGCCAGCTATAGCATAATACATGGTTTTTCAGGACATACTCTATATCCTACACGCAGTACTTTTCATACGTCTCAGGCACATGTAATGAAATGCTGTAAAGGTGCTTTCAAAAATAATGAAATTAAACATGGTATTGTAAAAACAACATACCATAAAGAGCAATAAACAGGAATAAAGTAAACAAATTTAGTATTTGGTGTAATAGCTCTTTGCTTTTTTTTTTTTAAAGAAAGCAACATCAGTAGTCTTGGGTAGTTTTTCTAAGGAAATTAGCTGGTGAGTTTTTACTGAGCGTCTTGGAGAATTTGCCACAGTTCTTCTGGAGACTCGGACTTTTGCAGTTGCTTCTTTTTTTTTTTTTTTTTCTTTTTTTCTCAGCAAAACCCAGCATTTGTATGAGGAAAAATTATGGGGGCTAAGATTTTTGCAAAGTCTTATGAATACAGTAGCTTTTTAATGTGGTAAGATGGGATTGTGTAATGCCCTCTTTACCCAGGCTTTGTGATTGACTTTTGTTGACGGACTTGAATTTTCAGTTATGTTTTTGCAGCTTTATTTAGACTTGAAAGTCAAGTTTTGTTTTGTTTTTTTTCTTTTTGGTTCTCGTTTGATGTAGAAAGTGGAACTATAACTTGCTCAGTTCAGAATTTTCTACTTTTACATTTCAGGAAATGCTTGTTTGTAGTTCTGTCATTCATCTTAACCTTTTCTCATCTCTGATAATCTGATTATCCATTCAGTGTCACCACAGCGGAGCTGTTTTGCATATTTGATTTGGCGTAGTTCTTACACCGGATGCCCTTCCTGACACAACCCTCCCCAATCTATCTGGCCTTGGGACCGACATGAAGTATGCACTAGTTTGTCTTTGGACTGTGGGGGAAACCGGAGCACCCAGAGGAAACCCACACAGACATGGGGAGAACATGCAAACTCCACATAGAAAGGCCCCCGTTGGCCGTGAGGTTCGAACCCAGAATCTTCTTGCTGTGAGGTGACAGTGTTATCCACTGCACCACCATGCCGCCCTGATAATCTGATAATACCTGTTGCAAATGAACTAATGGATTTTTAGTGCTGATTGTATAGGACAACAACTAACAATTATTTTAATAAGCAGTTAATATGTTAATTACTCTGAACTAGGCTTAATTAAATAACCAGTCATTAACTACAAAACGTTACTGACATTTATCTGATAATCTGTCACAGCACGAGAGAATTACTGTATTTAGTGATTGTGTCAACAAAAATGAGATGCCCGAACTGACACAAGGTGATGTATTCCTGCATTTGTTACCGATTTTGCACATTTTCTTTGCAACACTACACACTTGCATTTCAAGCCCTGATTTGTTTAAAACCAACCAGATAAATTTAAACAAATACAAAATAAATATCCACTGCTTGTCTTGCTAATTAAAGCACTGCAATCCATTCAGAATCATTTTGTTTGTTGTGCACATGCAAGGTAAAACGTTTTAGGTGTGGAATAAACTCCAGGTTTGACCTTTAGGCTTCAGTACCTGAAATCAGCGACTATTCTTGTCGTCAATTTCCGAACACAGGATGGGGACATAATGACTAATCCCAGGATATATTAAAACTATATTGTTCGAGCTAAGAAATTTAAATAGTGTAGCAGTAGCTTTTATCCATGCTTATCACTGCTTACTTTATCAACTTGACTGGTTTGAGAAAATACTTGAACTACCTAAATGCTAATTGATTGAACTCGCTTTGAAATGAAATGAGAGAATGTTCGGCTCATAGACTAATTATAGGTCTATGTTTCTCATTTTTAACCAATTGAGTTCCTTACATGAAGTATTAGGTGGTGTTTACATTAGACCGTATTAGCGGATCATCAGATTAACGTTTTTAAAATGATTCGCGTGCACACAGCAACGCCAATACATGATTCGCATGCACACAGCAACGCCAATACACGGATACGCTAATCACATGACTAATTAGACGGCACGTAAGTTGAAATGTCAGTACGGCTCAGCGCTTCCTCCTCAGAGGCTGCGCTCCAAATCACTCCGCCCTGAACAGCGAGTGCCCTCTGGAGGGTGCGCACTCCGGCCCTGCGCAGCTCACAGAGCGCGTGAGTGAAGCGCACGAGCAGTGATTCGGGACTGAGCCGCTGTGTGTGTGATCCCAGTGCATATCGGGCATGCGCAAGTCACTCACCACTTGCAAGTGGAAGGATGGCAAGCCTAAAGACAATCATAACTACACAATGGGCAGTATTTGCATCTTACCATGAACAACATTAAGAATGGCAAAGCATTATATTCATACTTTTATACTCTTTAATGAAAAACAAAAAGGTGATACAAGGTGGAAACAATAGCAGGAAGTGAAGTCCGCGCCGTTTTTCAGCAGTCGCGTTACATGACCAACATGGCATGAACAACGCCAGCGAATCAGGAAGGTGGATGTCACAGTGACGTTGTCCAATGACGATGTCAGCTAGAGCTCAGCACTGCGTTTCCTCGTATCTCAATGTTTACACCGCACCGGATCAGATACGAACTGGGTTGAATACGTGGGCCCTGGCGGATTCAAGTTGTTCCGCCTGTGGAGTCGTTTCCCGGCGTTTTAATGTGAACGGACAGTGCATCCGCGATGAAAACGAGACGGATACGGTCTAATGTAAACACCACCTTACTCACATGTAAACACAAGCTACAGTACTGTGCAAGTCTTGGGCACCCTATTTTTTCATACTAACTTTGTTATAGATTTCTCTTTTGTGACTTCTACATTATTAGTCAGTACAAAAACGTTTGAGTTCCCAATGTTCATTTTCCAGCACAAAATTAAATGTTACAGAAAAAAAAAGTTTGTATCTGAGCAGCATACTTCATAAGAGACCACTTTTCAGATTAAAAAAGAAAACATAATGAAGGCTGCTGGGTTTTGCTGCAAAATTAAGAAGCAAGTGTGATGGTCAAAGTGTCCAGAAGAACTGTGGCTGGCTCTGCAAGATGCTCAATAAAACCTACAGTTCATTTCCTTATAAAACTCTACTCACTTTACCCGAGGCTTGCTTCTATCTATCTATCTATCTATCTATCTATCTATCTATCTATCTATCTATCTATCTATCTATCTATCTATCTAAAGCAAAGCGTCATCTCCTCTCACATTCAAATATTGACTTTGTTTCAAAGCTTACTGCAGTTGATAGTATACAGTGCTTAGTGTAAATGAGTACACCCCCTTTGAAAAGTAACATTTTAAATAATATCTCAATGAACACAATTTCCAAAATGTTGAAAAGACAAAGTTTAATATAACATCTGTTTAACTTATAACGTGAAAGTAAGGTTAATAATATAAACTTAGATTACATATTTCAGTTTTACTCAAATTAGGATGGTGCAAAAATGAGTGCACCCCACAACAAAAACTACTACTACATCTAGTACTTTGTATGGCCTCCATGATTTTTAATGACCGCACCAAGTCTTCTAGGCATGGAATGAACAAGTTGGTGACATTTTGCAGCATCAATCTTTTTCCATTCTTCAACAATGACCTCTTTTAGTGGCTGGATGGAGAGTGATGCTCAACTTGTCTCTTCAGAATTCCCCATAGGTTTTTAATTGGGTTCATATCAGGAGACATACTTGGCCACTGAATCACTTTCACCCTGTTCTTCAGAAATCCAACAGTGGCCTTAGATGTGTGTTTAGGATCATTGCCATGTTGGAAAAGTGCATGACGACCAAGGGCACGGAGTGATGGTAGCATCTTCTCTTTCAGTATAGAGCAAAACGTCTGAATTCATGATGCCATCAATGAAAACCAGCAGCACTTATGCAGCCCCACATAAGGACACTGCCACCACCATGTTTCACTGTAGGCACCATGCATTTTTCTTTGTATTCCTCACCTTTGCAACGCCATACAGTTTTGAAGCCATCAGTTTCAAAAACATTTATCTTGGTCTCATCACTCCAGAGTATAGAGTCCCAGTAGTCTTCATCTTTGTCAGCATGGGCCCTGGTAAACTCTAGGCGGGCTTTTTTGTGCCTGGGCTTTAGGAGAGGCTTCTTTTGTGGACAGCATCCTCTGCACACTGCAAAAAAATGATATCTTAGCAAGTGAAAATATCTTGAAAATAGTTGAAACTATCTAACATTTCCTATTAGAAGAATACAAGACACCAATTCTGAGATTATTAAACTTAGTTCTAGATTGCAACCAACTTATTCTAAGTTGTCTTATCAAGTAAAAATATCTGCCAAAAGATAATTTCACTAGTATTAAGTAATTTTTCCTCAAATTCAGTTTTCAATTTTGTGCAGTGTATGCTGTATTGTGTCATGGGAAATAATCATCCCAGTTTGGCTTTCTACTTCTTTAGATAACTGCCGTGAACTTGCATGCTGATTTTCTTCAACCCTTCTCATCAGAAGACGGTCCTGTCGAGGTGTTAACTTCCGTGGACGACCTGGACGTCTCTGTGAGATGGTTACAGTTCCATCTTTCTTAAACTTTTGTACCACTTTTGCTACAGTATTCTGACTGATAAGTAAACCTTTGCTGATCTTCTTGTAGCCTTCACCTTTGTGCTGTAAAGAAGTTATTTTCTTTGGGGAATTCTGAAGAGACAAGTTGAGCATCACTTGCCATCCAGCATCCAGTCACTAAAAGAGGTCATTGTTGAATGGAAAAAGATTGATGTTGCAAAATGTTGCCAACTTGTTCATTCCATCCCTAGAAGACTTGGTGCTGCCATTAAAAATTATGGAGGCCATACAAAGTACTAGTAGATGTAGTAGTTTTTGTTGTGGGGTGTACTCATTTTTGCACCACCCTAATTTGAGTAAAACTGAAAAATGTGCAATCTAAGTTTATATTATTAACCTGACTTTCACGTTATAAGTTAAACAGATGTTATATTCAACTTTGTCTTTTCAACATTTTGGAAATTGTGTTCATTGAGAAATTGTTACTTTTCGGTGTGTGTGTGTGTGTGTGTGTGTATGTATATATATATATATATATATATATATATATATATATATATATATATATATATATATATATATCCTTCTCACCCCCGGCGGGGGGGTGGTATCCATGTCATCCTCAAGCTCGGGTCCTCTACCAGAGGCCTGGGAGTTTGAGGGTTCTGCGCAGTATCTTCGATGTTCCTAGGACTGCACTCTTCTGGACTGAGGCTTCAGATGTTGTTCCTGGGATTTGCTGGAGTCACTCTCCCAGTTTGGGGGTTACTGCCCCAAGTGCCCCCACTACCACGGGGACCACGCAACCCTTGACCTTCCACATCCGTTCCAGCTGCTCTTTCAACCCTTGATACTTCTCAAGTTTCTCATGTTCCTTCTTCCTGATGTTGGCGTCAGCTGAGATCGCCACATCAAGACTAGAAAGCTCCTCACCATGCATGGAGGGTTCCACGCCACATGTGCTTATGGCCTATTCTTGTGCTGCCATGATTAGTGCCTCTGTGCTGTCTGTCAGTCCTGCATTATCCAGCCACTGGTAGGATTTCTTGATATCAGCCACTTCCTCTATCTGACGGTGGTACATCACCACCACCCTCTTCTGCTCTTTGTCCACCACCACTATGTCCGGTTGGTTAGCCAGGATCTGTTTGTCAGTCTGGAAGCTGAGGTCCCACAGAACCTTGGCCCTGTTGTTCTCAGCCACCTTCTGTGGTATGGCCCATTGGGACTTGGGTACTTCTATTCCATACTGGTTGCAGATGTTCCTGTATACTATCCCAGCCACTTGGTTGTGCCTCTCCATGTACGCTGATCCAGCTAGCATCTTACACCCTGCTACTATGTGCTGGACTGTTTCAGGGGCTTCTTTGCACAGTCTGCATCTTGGGTCTGATCTACTCTGGTAGATCCTGGCCTCTATGGCTCTTGTGCTTATGGCCTGTTCTTGTGCTGCCATGATTAGTGCCTCTGTGCTGTCTGTCAGTCCTGCATTATCCAGCCACTGGTAGGATTTCTTGATATCAGCCACTTCCTCTATCTGACGGTGGTACATGCCATGTAGGGGTTTGTCTCTCCAGGTTGTCTGTTCCTCCTCCTCCTCTGCACTCTCATCAGGGTTCTGCTGCCTGAGACATTCACTTAGCAGTTCATCCTTTGGGGCCATCTTTCTGATGTATTCTCGGATTTTCGATGTTTCATCCTGGACCGTGGTCTTGATGCTCACTAGCCCTTGGCCTCCCTCTTTCCACTTGGTGTATAGTCTCAGGGTGCTGGACTTGGGGTGGAACCCTCCATGCATGGTGAGGAGCTTTCTAGTCTTGATATCTGTGGCTTCTATCTCCTCCTTTGGCCAGTTTATGATACCAGCGGGATATCTGATGACTGGTAGCGCGTACATGTTGATGGCTCAGACCTTGTTCTTACCATTCAGCTGACTTTTCAGGACCTGCCTTACTCTCTGGAGGTATTTGGCTGTGGTTGACTTCCTTGTGGCTTCTTCATGGTTTCCATTAGCCTGTGGGATGCCAAGGTACTTGTAGCTGTCTTGGATATCACCTATGTTGCCCTCTGGTAGGTCAATCCCCTCAGTTCGGCTCATCTTGCCTCTCTTTGAGACCATCCGGCCACACTTGTCCAATCCGAATGACATCCCTATGTCATCGCTGTAGATCCGGGTGGTGTGGATCAGCGAGTCTATTTCTCACTCGTTCCTGGCATACAGCTTGATGTCATCCATGTAGAGCAGGTGGCTGATTGTTGCGCCACTACGGAATCGGTACCCGTAGCCGCTCTTCGTGATGATCCGACTGAGGGGGTTCAGGCCTATGCAGAACAGCAGTGGTGATAGCGCATCTCCTTGGTATATGCCGCACTTGATGTTGACTTGGGCAATGGGTTTTGAGTTGGCCTCTAGGGTTGTCTTCCACATTTCCATTGAGTTCTGGATGAAGGTCCTTAGGTTCCTGTTGATCTTATACAGTTCCAGACATTCCAGTATCCATGTGTGTGGCATTGAGTCGTAGGCTTTCTTGTAGTCAATCCAGGCAGTGCACAGGTTGGTCTGTCTCTTCTTACAGTCTCGGGCGACTGTTCTATCGACCAGTAGCTGGTGCTTGGCTCCTCTGGTGTTACTGCCAATCCCTTTCTGTGCCTCGCTCATGTATTGAGCCACATGCTTACTCGTTTTTGCCGCAATGATGCCTGACAGGGCCTTCCATGTTGTGCAGAGACAGGTAATTGGCCGGTAGTTGGATGGGATGGGTCCCTTCTGGGGGTCCTTCATGATTAGGACTGTCCTGCCCTGGGTTAGCCATTCTGGGTGGGTTCCATCCCTCAGCAGCTGGTTCATCTGTGCTGCTAGGCGTTCATGGAGTGCAGTTAGCTTCTTCAGCCAGTACGTATGGATCATATCGGGGCCTGGTGCTGTCCAGCTCTTCATCTTTGACACTCTTCCTTGGACGTCTGCCACTGAGATGGTTACTGGTTCTTGTTCTGGGAGGTTGCTGTGGTCAGCTCTTAGGTCCACTAACCATTGGGCATCGGTGTTGTGTGATGCCTTTCTTTCCCATATGTCTTTCCAGTATTTTTCCACCTCAGCTCTTGGTGGGTCTGACTGGTTGTTGTTCCCCTGCCACTGAGAGTACACCTTGGCTGGTTCAGTGGAGAACAGCTTGTTTATTCTTCTGGCCTCTCCCTCCTTGGTGTATCTCTTCAACCGGGTGGCCAGAGCTGTTAGTCGCTGTTTGGCAGTTTCGAGTGCCTCTGGTATGGAGAGTGAGTTGTACTTCCTGGGTGCCCCTTTATTCACCATGTTCCCTTTCTGTAGTTCAGCTAGCTGGCTAACTTCTCTCCGTGCTGCCTTTATCTTGGCCTCTAATCGTCTCTTCCATGGTGAATACTGTTTATGTCCCGAGCCCACCTTGTGTCCAATGATCTCCATCATTACTGTTGCTGTACTGTGTATCAGCTTGTTGGTCTCAGTGATGGTTCTTGTGGAGATTGTCTTCAGAGCAGCATTCACATCTACTAGTAGATCTTCTGAAGGTACTTGGCAACTCAGCTTCGGTATTCGTCGGGGGCTCCAGGTTTCCAGTTGGGTCACGATCTTCCTTCTCAGGTCAGCAGCTCTTGTGTTGAGGCTGTTAGGTGTTGGGGCTTGGTACCCAATCTCTGGTTGTGGGGATGATGACATCTCCCTGCTGACTTGTCTTCCTGGCTCCCCCTTGCCATAGCATCGTTGTTGTATTTCATTAATCTCTAGTTGTGATAGTAGATTTCGATTACGGATGTTGGAACACTGGGCTAATAGCTGTTTCTTTGTTAGCCTTGATTGTGGGTTTCGAAGTATCCAATGGTCCCACATTCGCTGCATGTATCCCCTCTCTCTGGGATTGCTTGTATAGTAGCATTCCAGCAAATTCTGTCCTCGTCCATCGATGTCTTGTTCCAGTAGCCCATTTCTCATCAGTTTGCCCTGGTTCCCTAGCAACTGACGCAGACCTTGTTGACCCGGGCAACGTCTGAGCCGGTATGACTCTATCAGTTATGTCTTCACTCATTCCTGAGGTAGGCTGATATATCATGAGGGGTCTTGCCTAAGGGCCCTTACTGGATGATGTTTTGCCCCGACCTGGATTCGAACCCCGATCTCCTGCGTCGTAGTCAGTGAGCATTACCACTGTACTATCCAGCTGAGAGTAAATACGAAGCCAATGACCTTGCCTGAATTTGGTCTTGGTAAAAGTTGACTTTTATGGACTGTCCCATGAAGATGGCGTCTGGAGAAGACCAAATTCAGGTAAGGTCACTGGCTTTGTATTTACTTTTCTGCACACACTATCCATGCACTTGCAGAGCCAGGGACATTTCGTTTTATTTGTAGGAACCCTCTACTCACTTCCACAGAGCTGTCATGTTGTTTTGAGCTTTGCAATGGTTTTAAAACTAGCTGTGGCAGCAGGGGCGTGGTCTAGCGTCGGTTTGTGACCGGAGGGCAGAGTCAGGGAAGGTAAGTGGCTGAATCACTGCACCTGATGTCAATTAACGTGTGTTTTGTGTGTCTTCCCCAGTGACCGCGCCCTATATAAGGAGAGAGGGCAGAGGAAGGGAGCTCTCTCCCCAACCAGACGCCTTGTGTGTGTGCGTGCGTGTGTGGCTGGGAGAGTGGAAAATAAGTACACTGAAAAGTGGAAAATAAAAGAGTTTTGTTGAACTCAGTTCTGGCCTGCCGTCCTTCTGTGCTCCACCCACCCGTCAGAATTGCTACACTAGCGTTTTATATCGGCAAAAAGACATGCCCCGCGCACTGCCATGTTAGCGCTTTCCGGTTGAAATCGCAAAAAACTAATTTTCTCAAAACACATCCGATTGACATGATTGTGGTAGCAACTCAACGTATGCATTCCCAATAATGCCAAAATAGACCTAGAAAGCATTTCACTCCGAAGTATTCCTTTAAAAATCTCATCACATTATCTCTAGCCGCTTTATCCTGTTCTACAGGGTTGCAGGCAAGCTGGAGCCTATCCCAGCTGACTACGGGCGAAAGGCGGGGTACACCCTGGACAAGTTGCCAGGTCATCATAGGGCTGACACATAGATGCAGACAACCATTCACACCTATGGTCAATTTAGAGTCACCAGTTAACCTAACCTGCATGTCTTTTGGACTGTGGGGGGGAAACCGGAGCACCCAGAGGAAACCCACGGGGAGAACATGCAAACTCCGCACAGAAAGGCCTTTGTTGGCCACGGGGCTCGAACCCGGACCATCTTGCTGTGAGGTGACAGCGCTAACCACTACATCACTATGCCGCCGCTCTTAAACATTTGAATTGAAATTTGTTTGCCTTTGAATGCATCCATTTAATGAAAGTTTGAATAGTATTCCAAATATAAAATTCTCACAGCCCGAATATAAACGCATGTGACAAGGAAAAGATAACCTGGTTTAGAGAAAAAAAAGACATTTAAAAATTGATAACTTTTTAATCAGGTTATAATCACATTGTAAGACCATGAAGGGGCAGTGCAGTGGTTATCACTGTCACCTCACAGCAAGAAGGTTCTGGGTTCGAGCCTCACGGTTAACTGGGCCTTTCTGTGTGGAGTTTGTATGTTCTCCCTGTGTCTGGGTTTCCTTCAAGTGCTCCATTTTCCCCCACAGTCCAAAGACATGCGGTTAGGTTAACTGGTTATTCTAAATTGTCCATAGGTGTGAATGGTTGAGAGGAGAAAACCTTTTATAATAATCTAATGGAAGGCAACAGGAATTCTGTATTACAAGAATACTGTAATTCTTCCCTAGAAACTTGGACGGAAGTCAAAGCGGCCACGTCACTGCAGTGACATGCCAAATAGTGAATGAGTGAACACCCTGAAACAAGCTGAAGATTTGTATTTCTACTGGAGCTTGTTTTAGTCAGCAGCTCTGGAGATATTTGTCCTTTTTGCATCCCCTGACCTCCCCTGACCCCCACCTGGATTTTCTACTCAGTTCCACAGTCATGTTTCTCTAGCCAGCTTCTGTGATATAGTTACGATTAAAATCACTTTTGGTATTTTGTGATCAATGATTCCTCTCTTTCTCTCTGCTAACCCCTGTGCTGAGGTGCGATTCCTAGCCTTAATATACAGGAACTTTGTTTACAGGGACACAGAAACAAGGATTCTGTACTGTTATAACTTTCCCTTTTCAGGACACTGATATTTGAGCAGCTTAGAGTAGAAAGGGTTTATTTCATGACCAGGATGGGTTTGTGTGCGAAGCAGCTATGAAGGAAATGTGAGAACTCTTTCCCAATATAACGTAATTCTCCACTGTGCAGGGAGATTCAATGGAGCTAGAAACCTGGTGCTTGGAGATGAACGAAAAGTGAGTTATTTTATACTTATCACGTATACAGCTGTTAACCTCCAGACTTTATAGTCTGTGAATGCTTAATGTGAATGGTGTGAATTTCAGGTGTGAAAAGGACATTAAAGTCTCCTACACGGTTTACACGCGTCTTTCCCTGCTTCTTAAATCTCTCCTGGCCATCACGAGAGTTACTCCTGCCTACAAACTGTCACGCAAACAAGGCCATGATTATGTCATTCTGTATAGGTATAATGCTTACACACACATCCAACATTCATATCTGATCCCTTTTATACACGCTTCCTTAAGCTCAAATTATTTACAATTGATTAATCAGTATTGATCTGGTCACTTATCAGCCCTTTCGTTGGCAGGATATATTTTGGTGATGTGCAATTAACAGGACTTGGTGAAGGTAAGACTTTTGGTCTATTGCAGAATATTTTTGGATTATTTGGAGTTTATATTATACAAGGACATTCAGTCCAACAAAACATTTCACTATCTCGTGTGTGTGTGTGTGTGTGTGTGTGTGTGTGTCTCATTCACTCCCTTTCGCTCTTTACACCTTTGTACAGGATTCCAGACAGTACGCGTAGGAGTTGTTGGTACTCCCATAGGAACCCTGACACTCTCCTGTGCATACCGCACCAACCTGGCCCTCATGTCGTCCAGGTACATGCTGCATCCGTCCAAATCTACACACACACCAATAACACCTAGATTAACTTTCTAAATGTAAACAACACACATAAATTCAGAGAAATAGGGAATAAAAAACAATTGTGTGCTGTTACAGGAAAATATATAGAGGATATTAGATTGTTGCGCAAAGATAAAGTTTATCTTTGAGTGGTGATGAATATATAAAATAATATGAGTAAGCAAACAAGTGAAATTTTTTCAACACGAGAAGATAAACTTCATATCTTCGCACCACCGTGTAATGTTCTTTGTTATATGGACACATCCACAAAAAAATGCAAGTTAATCAAAAGAATTTTAATTTTGAACCGGTTCGCCATTTTAACAACGCATGTCAAGTGAATGGGGAAAACACTGGAAGTGGCGTTATCGGAGTGAAATATCAGAATACATCACACAGGTCCGCAATGTATTTCATATGAAAAATGCAAGTTTTTCAACACAAGAAGATAAACTTCATATTTTCAAGCCAGTGTGTAAATTTTTTTTTTTTATTATTATATAGACACATTCTCAAACAAAAAGTACCCAAATTTTGTCAAAGCAATTCATCAGTTTCCTTGTGAGTGAGGATACGGGAAAATATCCCGGATGTAGTTCATGTGAAAAATATGAGTGACGTATTCCCCAGTAAATTCATGTCTGTGTAATATAAAGTGATATGATGTGAAGCAGAGTTACTTATACCAACCCGAAGTTGATTATTTTCTTAATAAAAGCAACCGTTTCATTTCTTTGATACCACAGCAGTTTGCCAACAATTACATTTTTATTTTTTAAATGGAAAAACATGTTTGACCCGTTTTATAGTTGAACGATGTTGTGGAACATCCACAAGATAAGTTATTTCACATCACTTAAGATAACAGCTATTAACAGTCATTCTCTCAGCAGTCTCTGTTCTCTCCTGTGAAGCCTTTCCTATGGTAGAAAACTTGAGTGTTACAAAATACTGATGCCCAAAACTCCTTCTGTGAGAATGTTAAATGAACATCTTAGAGAAAGCTTCACTGATTATACTGGTGTTTTTTTTTTTTTTTTTTGTTAAATACCCATTTTTAAAAAATCCATTTATTATTCGCATGTACAATGGTGCTTGAAAGTTTGTGAACCCTTTAGAATGTTCTATATTTCTGCATAAATATGACCTAAAACATCATCAGACTTTCACACAAGTCCGAAAAGTAGATAAAGAGAACCCAGTTAAACGATCATCATCATCTGTCATCCGGCAAGCCGGTGACTTGATAAGATATCCTATCCCAGACCCGCCGGTCGAGCATAGCTGCTCTGAGTTGATCTTCCTTCAACCCCGTCTTTCGCTCGAGGACCGTTTTCAGAGTGGTACGTGGTCGACCGACTTTGCGCTTCACCTCAGGCTCCCACAAGAGAACTTGTGCGGCAGGTTGATCGTGACGAAACACATGGCCGCACAATGCCAGACGGCGTTTGGCGATTATGGTCGAGAGGCGTGGTAGGGAACCGTACAGGCGGTCATTTGTCCAGTAGTCCTGCCAGCTGACGTTGAACACTCTGCGGAGCATGCGGGTGTATGTGCCATCCAAGGATTGCTCTTGTGCTCTCGTTAGAGACCAAGACTCGGAGCCGTAGAGAAGAATGGATTCGACTGAGGCCTTGAACACTCTGACCTTTGTGTCTCTAGACAGCGGGGCAGCCCGCACCTTGATAAGAGAATTTAGGGCGCCCCAGGCTTTGGCCTTTCTGGAGTTGATGTCATGAGCAGTGTTCATCCAACTGCCAAGGTATTTGAAGTTGTCCACCTTCTCGATAGTAGAGTTGTCAAGCGCTTGGAGAGTTAAACAAATGAGACAAAAATATTATACAACCCCGATTCCAAAAAAGTTGGGACAAAGTACAAATTGTAAATAAAAATGGAATGCTTGGGGGCGTCGTGGCTCAGGTGGATAAGGCGCCATACCATAAATCTGGGGACCCGGGTTCTATTCTGACCCGAGGTCATTTCCCAATCCCTCCCCGTCTCTCTCTCCCACTCATTTCCTGTCTCTACACTGTCCTATCCAATAAAGGTGAAAAAAGCCCCCCAAAAAATCTAAAAAAAACCCCAAAAAACCGGAATGCAATAATTTACAAATCTCAAAAACTGATATTGTATTCACAATAGAACATAGACAACATATCAAATGTCAAAAGTGAGACATTTTGAAATTTCATGACAGCAACACATCTCAAAAAAGTTGGGACGGGGCAATAAGAGGCTGGAAAAGTTAAAGGTACAAAAAAGGAACAGCTGGAGGAACAAATTGCAACTCATTAGGTCAATTGGCAATAGGTCATTAACATGACTGGGTATAAAAAGAGCATCTTGGAGTGGCAGCGGCTCTCAGAAGTAAAGATGGGAAGAGGATCACCAATCCCCCTAATTCTGTGCCGACAAATAGTGGAGCTATATCAGAAAGGAGTTCGACAGTGTAAAATTGCAAAGAGTTTGAACATATTATCATCTACAGTGCATAATATCATCAAAAGATTCAGAGAATCTGGAAGAATCTCTGTGCATAAGGGTCAAGGCCGGAAAACCATACTGGGTGCCTGTGATCTTCGGGCCCTTAGACGGCACTGCATCACATATACAGGCATGCGTCTGTATTGGAAATCACAAAATGGGCTCAGGAATATTTCCAGAGAACATTATCTGTGAACACAATTCACCGTGCCATCTGCTGTTGCCAGCTAAAACTCTATAGTTCAAAGAAGAAGTCGTATCTAAACATGATCCAGAAGCGCAGACGTCTTCTCTGGGCCAAGGCTCATTTAAAATGGGCTGTGGCAAAGTGGAAAACTGTTCTGTGGTCAGACGAATCAAAATTTGTAGTTCTTTATGGAAATCAGGGACGCCGTGTCATTCGGACTAAAGAGGAGAAGGACGACCCAAGTTGTTATCAGCGCTCAGTTCAGAAGCCTGCATCTCTGATGGTATGGGGTTGCATTAGTGCGTGTGGCATGGGCAGCTTACACATCTGGAAAGACACCATCAATGCTGAAAGGTATATCCAGGTTCTAGAGCAACATATGCTCCCATCCAGACGACGTCTCTTTCAGGGACGACCTTGCATTTTCCAACATGACAATGCCAAACCACATACTGCATCAATTACAGCATCATGGCTGCGTAGAAGAAGGGTCCGGGTACTAAACTGGCCAGCCTGCAGTCCAGATCTTTCACCCATCGAAAACATTTGGCGCATCGTAAAATGGAAGATACGACAAAAAAGACCTAAGACAGTTGAGCAGCTAGAATCCTACATTAGACAAGAATGGGTTAACATTCCTATCCCTAAACTTGAGCAACTTGTCTCCTCAGTCCCCAGACGTTTGCAGACTGTTCTAAAGAGAAAAGGGGATGTCTCACAGTGGTAAACATGGCCTTGTCCCAACTTTTTTGAGATGTTGTTGTCATGAAATTTAAAATCACCTAATTTTTCTTTTTAAATGATACATTTTCTCAGTTTAAACATTTGATATGTCATCTATGTTCTATTCTGAATAAAATATGGAATTTTGAAACTTCCACATCCTTGCATTCCATTTTTATTTACAATTTGTACTTTGTCCCAATTTTTTTGGAATCGGGGTTGTACTTGGTCATTTATTTATTGAGGAAAATGATCCAATATTACATATCTGTGAGTGGCAAAAGTATGTGAACCTCGAGGATTAGCAGTTAATTTGAAGGTGAAATTAGAATCAGGTGTTTTCAATCAATGGGATGACAATCAGGTGTGAGTTGGCACCCTGTTTTATTTAAAGAACAGGGATCTATCAAAGTCTGATCTTCACAGCACGTTTGTGGAAGTGTATCATGACACGAACAAAGGAGATTTCTGAGGACCTCAGAAAAAGCGTTGTTGATGCTCATCAGGCTGGAAAAGGTTACAAAACCATCTCAAAAGAGTTTGGACTCCACCAATCCACAGTCAGACAGGTTGTGTACAAAAGGAGGAAATTCAAGACCATTGTTACCCTCCCCAGGAGTGGTCGACCAAGAAAGATCACTCCAAGAGCAAGGCGTGTAATAGTCGGCAAGGTCACAAAGGACCCCAGGGTAACTTCTAAGCAGCTGAAGGCCTCTCTCACATTTGGCCAATATTCATGAGTCCACCATCAGGAGAAAACTGAACAACAATGGTGTGCATGGCAGGGTTGCAAGGAGAAAGCCACTGCTCTCCAAAAAGAACATTGCTGCTCGTCTGCAGTTTGCTAAAGATCATGTGGACAAGCCAGAAGGCTATTGGAAAAATGTTTTGTGGACGGATGAGACCAAAATAGAACTTTTTGGTTGAAATGAGAAGCGTTATGTTTGGAGAAAGGAAAACACTGCATTCCAGCATAAGAACCTTATCCCATCTGTGAAACATGGTGGTGGTAGTATCATGGTTTGGGTCCGTTTTGCTGCGTCTGGGCCTGGATGGCTTGCTATCATTGATGGAACAATGAATTCTGAATTATACCAGCAAATTTTAAAGGAAAATATCAGGACATCTGTCCATGAACTGAATCTCAAGAGAAGGTGGGTCATGCAGCAAGACAATGACCCTAAGCACACAAGTCGTTCTACCAAAGAATGGTTCAAGAAGAATAAAGTTAATGCTTTGGAATGGCCAAGTCAAAGTCCTGACCTTAATCCAATCGAAATGTTGTGGAAGGACCTGAAGCGAGCAGTTCATGTGAGGAAACCCACGAACATCCCAGAGTTGGTGGCTAAAATTCCTCCAAGCCGGTGTGCAGGACTGATCAACAGTTACCGGAAATGTTTAGTTGCACAAGGGGGTCACACCAGATACTGAAAGCAAAATTTCACATACTTTTGCCATTCACAGATGTGTAATGTTGGATCATTTTCCTCAATAAATAAATTACCAAGTATTATATTTTTGTCTCATTTGATTAACTGGGTTCTCTTTATCTACTTTTAGGACTTGTGTGAAAATCTGATGATGTTTTAGGTCATATTTATGCAGAAATATAGAAGATTCTAAAGTGTTCACAAACTTTCAAGCACCACTGTAACAACATATGCAATGATAAACTGCAATACAAATTTATGACAAGTCAAAGAAGTAATGAGTCATGATTATAATCAGGCTGCTTCATCTTAGTTTTTACTACCTGTAATTGCGTTGTTTAAACAGTAGAGGGTGCAGTAACTTACAGTATTGAATATGCACATGACCTCATGGTAGGTGGAAGTTACGTAGCTGTAATGCCATGAAAATGTGTGCACACACCAAAAAAAAAAAGTAAAATGGGAACGTGCTGTTGTGTGATCATGGAAACCCTATATTTCATTGAAAATAGTATGGAGACAACATATCAAATGTTGAAACTCAAATTTTGTTTTTCTGAAAAAATATATGCTCATTTTGAATTTGATGTCAGCAACCCATTTCAGAAAAGTTGGGACGGGGCAACAAAAGACTGAAAAAGTTCTGTAATGCTAAAAAAAAAAAAACTTAATTTGGTTAATTAGCAAAAGGACAGTAACATGATTAGGTATAAAAAGAGTATCCCAGAGAGGCGGAGTCTCTCAGAAGGAAAGATGGATAGGGGTTCACCGCTCTGTGAAAGACTGCATGGGCAAGACAAACAGTGCAACAGTTTAAGAATAACATTCCTCAATGTAAAATTGCAAAGAATTTGGGGATCACATCATGTATGATACATAATATCATTAAAAGATTCAGAGAATCTGGAGAAATCTCTGTATGCAAGAGACAAGGCTGAAAACAGGCCCTCAGGCAACACTGCATGAAAAGCAGGTGTGTCTGTAGTGGAAATCACTGTATGGGCTCAGGGACACTTGAGAAAACTATCGTCTGTGAAAACAGTTAATTACTGCATCCACAAATGCAAGTGAAAACCATATTACATTACAGGCATTTAGCAGACGCTCTTATCCAGAGTGATGTACAGTACAACATACCCAGAGCAACCTGGGGAGCAGTTGGGGGTTAGTTGCCTTGTTCAAGGGTACTTCAGCAATTCCTGCTGGTCCAGGGAATTGAACTGGTGAACTTTTGGTCCCAAAGCTGCTTCTCTAGCCATTAGGCCATGGCTTCCCCATATCTTCACCATATATAAACAATATCCAGAAACACCGCCACCTTCTCTGGGCCTGAGCTCTTTTTGATGAATTGGGGCGAAGTGGAAAATTTATCCCAAGGTCTGACAAATCAAAAGTAGAAATTCTATTTAGAAGTCATGGACACCACGTCCTCCAGACTAAAGAGGAGAGGGACCATCCAGCTTGTTTTCAGTTCAAAAGCCATCATCTGTGATGGTATGAGGGTGCATTAGTGCACATGACATGGGTAGCTTGTACATCTGGGAAGGCATCATTAATGCTGAATGATATATACAAGTTTCAGAGCAATATGCTGCCATCCAAACAAAATCTTTCATGTAAGGCCTTCCTTCTTTCAGCAAGACAATACCAAACCGCTTTCTGCACATATTAAAACCACGTGGCTCCGTAGTAAGAGTCCAGGTGCTAAACTAGCTTGCCTGTAGTCCAGACCTGTCTCCCATTTAAAACATTTGGCACATTATGAAGTGCATAATATGACAAAGGAGACCCCGAACTGTTGAGCAACTGAAATTGTATATCAGGCAAGAATGGGACAACATTTCTCTTTCTAAACTATAGCAGTTGGTCTCCTCAGTTCCCAAACATTTACAGAGTAGTGTTAAAAGTAGAGGTGATGCAACACTGTGGTAAACATGCCCCTATCCCAACTTTTTTTGAAACATGTTGCTGACATCAAATTCAAAATAAGCATACATTTTTCAAAAAACAATAAAATTTCTCAGTTTAACATTTTATACGTTGTCTTTGTACTATTTTCAATGAAATGTAGGGTTTCCATGACTTGCAACTTATTGCAGTCTGTTTTTATTTACAGTTTACACAGCGTCCCAACTTTTTTTGGAATTGCGGTTATAAATGTTGCATTTCCTGATCATAATTTTTTTTCAAAAATATCATTGGAAAATCAAATCATGAACCCAAATCAAACCCAATTATGAAAAGTACGTATTAGAATTGGCACATTCATATAAACTTGGTATTTATGATCACTATAAATGCTATCAGAGCTGCTTAATCCCTTCTGACTAATCAGATTCATGATTTCAACAGTGCTATTGTACAACCCCGATTCCAAAAAAGTTGGGACAAAGTACAAATTGTAAATAAAAACGGAATGCAATGATGTGGAAGTTTCTAAATTCCATATTTTATTCAGAATAGAACATAGATGACATATCAAATGTTTAAACTGAGAAAATGTATCATTTTAAATAGAAAAATTAGGAGATTTTAAATTTCATGACAACACCTCAAAAAAAGTTGGGACAAGGCCATGTTTACCACTGTGAGACATCCCCTTTTCTCTTTAGAACAGTCTGTAAACATCTGGGGACTGAGGAGACGTTTACAGACTCAAGTTTAGGGATAGGAATGTTAACCCATTCTTGTCTAATGTAGGATTCTAGTTGCTCAACTGTCTTGGGTCTTTTTTGTCGTATCTTCTGTTTTATGATGCGCCAAATGTTTTCTATGGGTGAAAGATCTGGACTGCAGGCTGGCCAGTTCAGTACCCAGACCCTTCTTCTATGCAGCCATGATGCTGTAATTGATGCAGTGTGTGGTTTGGCATTGTCATGTTGGAAAATGCAAGGTCTTCCCTGAAAGAGACGTTGTCTGGATGGGAGCATATGTTGCTCTAGAACCTGGATATACCTTTCAGCATTGATGGTGTCTTTCCAGATGTGTAAGCTGCCCATGCCACACGCACTAATGCAACCCCATACCATCAGAGATGCAGGCTTCTGAACTGAGCGCTGATACAGTAACAACTTGGGTCGTCCTTCTCCTCTTTAGTCCGAATGACACAGCGTCCCTGATTTCCATAAAGAACTTCAAATTTTGATTCGTCTGACCACAGAAGAGTTTTCCACTTTGCCACAGTCCATTTTAAATGAGCCTTGGCCCAGAGAAGACGTTTGCGCTTCTGGATCATGTTTAGATACGGCTTCTTCTTTGAACTATAGAGTTTTAGCTGGCAACGGCGGATGGCACGGTGAATTGTGTTCACAGATAATGTTCTCTGGAAATATTCCTGAGCCCATTTTGTGATTTCCAATACAGAAGCATACCTGTATGTGATGCAGTGCCGTCTAAGTGCCTGAAGATCACGGGCATCCAGTGTGGTTTTCCGGCCTTGACCCTTACGCACAGAGATTCTTCCAGATTCTCTGAATCTTTTGATGATGATATGCACTGTAGATGATGTGTTCAAACTCTTTGCAGTTTTACACTGTCGAACTCCTTTCTGATATTGCTCCACTATTTGTCGGCGCAGAATTAGGGGGATTGGTGATCCTCTTCCCATCTTTACTTCTGAGAGCCGCTGCCACTCCAAGATGCTCTTTTTATACCCAGTCATGTTCATGACCTATTGCCAATTGACCTAATGAGTTGCAGTTTGGTCCTCCAGCTGTTCCTTTTTTGTACCTTTAACTTTTCCAGCCTCTTATTGCCCCGTCCCAACTTTTTTGAGATGTGTTGCTGTCATGAAATTTCAAATAAGCCAATATTTGGCATGAAATTTCAAAATGTCTTACTTTTGACATTTGATATGTTGTCTATGTTCTATTGTGAATACAATATCAGTTTTTGAGATTTGTAAATTATTGCATTCCGTTTTTATTTACAATCTGTACTTTGTCCCAACTTTTTTGGAATCGGGGTTGTATACGTAAACACAGTTTGCAAATATTAAAGGAACAATCCTGCTTTTTTAAAATTTATTTATTTATTTATTTATTTATTTATTTTTGAACTCTAATCTCTATGCATGCAGTTACCACAGACAGGAGTTTCAACATGTTCCCCAGTCCTGAAAATGGAACATACTGTCAAGTTGATTTGAAACATACAGAATGAAAATCTGGCTGTCTATAAACATCTAAAACATTATAACCTGACTATAACCATTGCATTTTTACAAAATCAGGGTCAAGGCCAGAATGAAACAGAAAAATTCGTACCAAAGCTGTTCTCTTGTAGTTTGATCAACCTTTCAAACACTTTGAAATTCATTCATTTCTCTTAACTAACTGCTTTATCCTGGTCAGGATTATGGTCGGTTTGGGGATGAGACAGGAATACGCACTAAATGAGATGCCAGTCCTTCACAGGGCACCATGTGCGCGCGCGCACACACCTTCACACCTGGGAGCAATTAAGCTCAGCCAAGCCACCTACCGGGACCCTGGAACTGTGAATTGGCAACACTGTCCCTGAGGAATATAATGAACATGTAATTTGAGTTACTTCAGTCTTTTGTGATGTCCATGTGAAACTGGACACACGTGAAATTTGCGCACACACAACACAAACAGACTCCGTTCCTCTGAAAAAGCCAGGACCCTTTCTCAGAAAGGGGTTGCAGTCATATAGTGATTAGTAATGCTGCCTCCCAGCTTGACGCTCCCGGGGTCAATCCTGAGCTTGCGTTCTTGTCTGTGTGGAGTTTTGCATGGTCTTTGAGTCCATGTGGGTTTCCTCTGGATTCTCCAGTTTTCTCTTTAAAAAAAATGAATGGAGGTGGATTGCTACTCTTTTTTGCACCTAGGTGTGTGTGTGTGTGTGTGTGTGTGTGTGTGTGTGTGTGCATGGTGCCCTGTGATGGACTGTCAAGGTTTACATCCAAGGTGTAGTTGTGTCCAGTGTCCCCAAGATGGTCTCTGGATCCACCTCCACTCTGACCAGGACAGAGTGCTTACTAAAAGATGAACAGTTTTCTGAAGGAATGGGGCATGCAGCTTTACAACTCAGTGTACAGATATCTTTGACTGACATTAATTTGTTAGAATAAATATTTTCTTAACTGAACTTAGGCTGTCATAACTGAGTTTGACTAAACTGGCACCCACCCCCCACCCCCCCAAAAAAAAAAAAAAACAGGAAAACTTGTTGAAATTCCTGCTGTGTATACAAACTGTATTGTGATGTTACCAGAGGCACAAAATATCACTTCACAGTCAACTGATCAAACGATAAAGTGAATTGACTTGTATTGGGCTTGCAGGCAGTTTGAGAGGACGGGCCTCATCACGGGGATCATCATAGACCACTTCGTGGAGCGTCCGCTCAGGAACACGGCCCTCATGCATCCCTGCAATTACAGGTCTTTGTCTGTTATATTACAGTTCTATAAGACTGTTTTGGATGCATGTTAGTTTGCGCAACGTTTATTATAGTTTGGTAGCATATACGTACCACTCAAAAGTTTGTACACCCTTACTCATTCATAGGTTTTTCTGTATTTTGATTATTCTCTACATTGTAGAACAATACTGAAGATATCAAAACTATGAACTAACATATATGGAATTATGTGGTAAACAAAAAGTGTGAAATAAACAAAAGTTTCATATTTTAGATTATTTCGTAAGGCCACACCAATTCGATTAGTTGGTTGTCGGAATCGCCGCTTGAAGAAAATGCAAAATGAAAAAAAAAATTAAATCGAAATCAAACTCCCAACAACAGAAAAACATCGTGGCTGATGGTTCAAAATACTGAAGACTGCAGGTTGAGGTCACGTGACATCGAAAACCAATCAAATCACCCCTTTCACTTTAGATAAAGACTTGTGGAAGAAACATGCCTATGGAGGGGAATCCTGCAAAGCCTGTGTTTGTGATTGTTAGGATATTCAGCAAACAGAAGCGTAAAATCTTTGACAGGTGTGTCGAAATTCAAGAGGGGGAAAACTTTGCACAGTTGTACTCAAGATGCCATGAGCTTGTTACCCTGCGATGTGCCAACTTGGGGTCATTCCATGTCAATTCACACACCCTCCCCAGTGACACCTCTTCAATTTGCCTGATATTTATTTTATTTAGTGCCTTATGATGTCAAAAGAAAAAATCCAAAATTTTAGCTTCCTAGCTGGAATGGTTTTTGAATTTTGGCACTTCAAAGTTTGGGTGCCATGCCCACTTTTGGGGTCCGGGAATTGTACACTTAATTTGCAAGCATTTTTGGAGGCCCATATCTTTTGTTCTAAGGGGAATATAGACCTGTAAATTGCTATATCTATGTATTATGGCCCTGTCTATCTGATTCTGCACCTAAAAATAGCACAGGTTTACTAACTTTATAGATATTAACCCCTTAAAAGTGGATTTTTTTTTAATGACAATTTTTTTTGACATTTTGGGGGTCCATATCTTGGAAAGTTTTTATGTTGATGGGGTTTCAACTGATTTATCATCGTATTTGGGAACTCTACTGTGTACTTAGAGAGTTTCAGGGCACTCAGAGCTTTGGTGGGGGTACAGGAGGGCCCCAAATATGGCCTCGGGACAAAATTACCATTTGGTACGCCCTACTTCAGGCCATTAGTTGGCCATGTGGGCACATGATGACTGGAATGAACCTTTAACCCTATCAACAGACACCTTTTATCAAACTTTTAAGCCAATAAAAACTTTGATTATCCAACTCCTTCAATATAAACTAAGCATTTGTATATGGTACTATTTTTGCATATTTTCTGAAAAATCCTAAGTCCGGAAAGTAGGTCAACTGTTGTTTTGACTGCCTATTCATGTTTAAGGTAGTAAAAGCACACCCATATAGTGATTTTAATCTATGGGAAGATTATTTATACCTAATACCCCATTAGTTATATTGACAATTACAAGGGATAAACCCTTTCCCGGCTGTTTCACGATGCTGTTTTTTTACATTTGACACCTTTCCCTGTATCCAACCAAACTCTGACCACTATACACATAATAGTTAAATGCATCTTTCAAACAGGAAAGGGAAAGATGCATACAAGGGGATGATCCCAAGAAAAACATCCTGGTTGCTTTACTACATTTGTTCTGACATCCGATCTGGAAGTTAAACCTAGACTCATCAGGGGTTTTTTTCAAGAAAAGGGGAAGGGGCCCCTAGCCACTCATGTGGGAAAAATTAGCATATCAAGTACCCTAATTGATATGCTAATTTTCCAGCTTGCCTGTGACCCTGTAGAACAGGATAAAGCAGCTAGAGATAATGAGATGAGATGAAGATGTGCAGCCAGAGCTAGCCCTGCTAACAAGGACAATACATGACACAAATTTACTGTAGACCTACTGGGTTTATTCCCTTGGCAAGGCAAGGCAAGTTTATTTATATAGCACATTTCATACGCAATGGCAGTTCAATGTGCTTTACAGAAGCAAAAACAAAAACAGTAAACAATAGAGAAATAAAATTACATAAAATAATTTTATTTTTAATCTAAAACAATTAATTAAAAGAATTAAAAGAAAATAATAAGAATTAAACAATAGTAGAAATAAAATAATAAAATGCCAAAAAGAAAAAAAAGGAGAGAAAGAAAAAGAAACCAGTGGAATAAAATAGAATAAAATTAAAGTAAATTTAAAACATGCAGAGAAAGTAAAGATTATAAAAAATGTAAAAATATTAATTATTTAACAGAAAGCATCTGAAAACAGCTTGGTCTTTAACCTAGATTTGAAACTGCCAACAGCAGGAGCATTTTTAATGTCCTCTGGCAGTTGGTTCCATAGATGTACTGCATAGTAGCTAAAAGCTGCTTCACCACACTTTGTTTTAACAACTGGTTTTAATAGTAAATTTTTCTGTTGCGATCTGGTAGATCTGATTGGGTTAGGCCGCTGGAACATATCAGAGAGGTAATTGGACCCTGTACCATTTAGAGATTTATACACCAGCAGCAATGCTTTAAAGTCAATTCTGTAGCTTACTGGAAGCCAGTGAAGGGACCTTAGAATTGGGGTAATGTGCTCTGTTCTTTTTGTTCGTGTGAGAACCCTCGCTGCTGCATTTTGAACCAGCTGAAGTCGTTTGATGGTCTTTTTTTGCAGGCCTGTGAAAAGGCCATTGCAGTAATCAACCCTACTAGAGATGAAGGCATGTATTAGTTTTTCCAGATCATTTTTTGACATAAGTCCTCTTAGTTTGGAAATGTTTTTTAGGTGATAAAATGCCGTTTTAGTGATTGCTTTCATGTGACTGTCAAAGTTTAGCTCGCTGTCAATGAAAACACCAAGATTTTTAACCATTTCTTTAGTTTTAATCCCTTTTTTGTCAAGAATAGTGGTAATCCTGAGTCTTTCATCTTTTTTTCCAAATAGAATTACTTCTGTTTTATCTGTGTTCAACTGAAGAAAATTTTGTGACATCCAGCTATTGATTTGATCGATGCACTGGTAGAGACATTCAAGGGGGGCATAGTCATTTGGTGATAGAGCAAAATAAATTTGGGTATCATCTGCATAGCAGTGATACAAAATTGAATTTTTATTGATAATTTGCCCAAGTGGGAGCATATAAAGGTTGAAAAGTAATGGTCCAAGAATCGACCCCTGGGGGACACCACAGGTCAAGGGCATTGACGCTGAGGAACAATTTCCCAGGGTAACAAAGAAGCTTCTATCTTTTAAGTATGATTTTAACCAATTGATAACTTTACCAGTCAATCCAACCCAGTGTTCAAGTCGATATAGCAGTATGTTGTGATCAACAGTATCAAAAGCTGCACTGAGGTCCAGTAATACCAGGACCGATGTTCTGCCTGCATCAGTATTAAGACGTATGTCATTTATAACTTTAATCAGCGCTGTTTCAGTGCTATGATTAGCACGAAATCCTGACTGAAAATTATCAAAACAGCTGTTTGATATCAAGAAGGCAGTTAATTGATTGAAGACAATTTTTTCCAGGATTTTCCCGATGAATGGTAGATTTGATATTGGCCTGTAGTTATTTAACACTGAAGGATCCAGATTATTTTTTTTAAGAAGGGGCTTTACATTACAACAGCTTTTTTTAGGGACACAGGAACAACGCCAGTCTCCAAGGATGTATTTATAATTTGAAGCACATCTGTAATTATAAGATGAAGAACAGACTTAAAAAAGTTGGTGGGCAGAATGTCCAGTTCAGATGTTGAAGAACTGAGATTTTGTACAGTTTTTTCAAGAGTCTCATAATCAATTAAACAAAATTCTGACATTGTGTTAAAGTTATCTATCTGTGTCATTGGTGATTGCAGTTTTTCAATTTTTTGCAACTGAGATATATTATGAGAAATATTCTGCCTTATTTGATCAATTTTACCTTTGAAAAAAGATGCAAACTCATTGCATTTATTAACTGATAGAAGTTCAGGTGCTAATTGTGGTGGGGCATTAGTTAGCTTCTCTACTGTTGAAAATAGCACACGGGCATTGTTCATATTCCTGCTGATGATGTTGGAGAAGAAAGACTGTCTTGCTTTACGAATTTCATAATTATAATTACAAAGCATCTCTTTATGGATTTGATAATGGATGTGAAGTTTAGATTTGCGCCATTTTCTTTCAGTCTTTCTACATTCTCTCTTTAGCAGTTTAACAGCCGGGTACTGCTTCCATGGTGCTTTCTGCTTATCATTGACTCTTTTTATTTTGAATGGAGCAATATTATCCATAATTTGGGTCATATTTAAATTAAAAAATTCCAGTAAATCATCTACAGAGTCTGACATTTTGGTTGAGTTCTGTGAGAGAGCTTGCTCAAAAAGAACACGTGTTGTCGTTTATGACTCTCCTACCTATAGTCGTTGAGCTATTCTGAATGTGAGGAGACATAGAAACTTCAAAGAAAACACAGAAATGATCAGATAAGGCCAGGTCAACAACAGTATAAGAAACAGTAAGACCCTTTGTGATGACGAGGTCAAGAGTATGACCACGAGAGTGGGTCGGTCCCTGTACATGTTGTACCAGGTTAAAGTTATCAATAATTGCAAATAGTTCTTTGGCATAAATGTTATCAGTATTATCTACATGCAAGTTAAAATCCCCAGATATAATAAGACAATCAAACTCTAAGCAAATGACTGATAACAGTTCACCAAACTCTTCAAGAAAGACTTTCCCTTGTTCATTTTTTCTGGGTAGCATCCCTCTTGAGCAGGGCTGCCGACTGTTATGTAGTGAGCGTGAGACACATGCGTATGGCTGCCCTCTCATGCCCTCACGCTCCTGTTTCTCATGCAAAAAAATCTGTTCTTACCCTATCCCGATTCACCTAACGGCACGTTGATGAATATTCATCTCGGTTAAATTGATCGCGGAGTTTTAGTCACATAGGCTACCGTCCGCATATCTGGTGAAACAGCACGATCTTGTCGTTCTAATGCTATTAGTCACCCGTTGCTGTGATAAACTGTTTTCGTGACAGAAAAAATGAGTTTGAATGTAGGCCTACAGTAGGCCTAGTCTACATTATATTTCATGCATTTTGCAATTCTGCCTCAATCCCACAGCCAGTTTTCTTGGTGCCTAGGTTCATCAACTCTTAAATGACAAACCGTACGCCACTGTGAAACACTGATGCCCCTTTTCCACCAAAGCAGTTCCAGGGCTGGTTCGGGGCCAGTGCTTAGTTTGGAACTGGGTTTTCTGTTTCCACTGACAAAGAACTGGCTCTGGGGCCAGAAAAACCGGTTCCAGGCTAGCACCAACTCTTTGCTGGGCCAGAGGAAAGAACCGCTTATGTCAGCGGGGGGGCGGAGTTGTTAAGACCAACAACAATAACAAGACCGCAAAAGATCACCATTTTTAAACGACGAGAAGCAGCAGCTGTACAAACGCGAAGTCCTCCATTATTATTATTATTGTTGTTGTTGCTGCTGCTTCTTCCGTGTTGTTTTTGCTTCGATATTCGCGCCAAGGTTTATGCAAATGTAGCAACGTAACTGACGTATAAAAGGAAAAAATGAAGACTGTTGTTTCAGACTTTTATTTTCAATTATCCTTAATCCATATGGGTGGAAATAAGATAAGCTATTAAAAGAGCCATATGAAATGTGTAACAATAATGTATTGTCTTTGTTTTGTTTCTCTATTATGAAAGCCCTCTATTTCCACCTCTAATTTTACCATCAGAGCATTTTTTTTTTTTTTTTTTTTTATTTCACTCGCTTGCTTCATATTTTTCCTGAAAAAATCCGAGAACCAACTAATTAAATTGGTGTGGCCTAAATAATAAAAATACAGTAATTAGCCCTATTCCACAACTGTAGTAATCCATATTATGTCAAGGACTACTCAGCTAAGTAAAGAGAAAAAACAGTCCATCATTACTTTAAGGCATGAAGTGTCATTTATTTATTTAATAAAAATAAAAACCATTGAATTAGGTGTGTCCAAACTTTTGACTGGTACATGTCAAAAAATGGTACACAGTGGCCATGGAGACACTGGGACGTGTAGTTGCTTTATCTTTTGTTTTGTTTATTTAGACTTTTAATTTCTTGCTTTCTTTCAAGGTTTTCTAATGCACATATTTGTGTAAATACAAACGAGTCAACATTTTCTCTCACTCTGTCCCTTTTTCCTGTCTCAGAGCTCCAGGTGAGGACGAGGGAGGGGTTTATGCTGGAGTAGAGGATTCACAAGAAGTATGCACCACCTCCTTTTCCACTTCTCCACCTTCTCAGGTAGACACCTAGCCAAACACAACATTTCCTTCTCATGCATTCAGCTCCTCATTCAACACTGCCACAGATGAACATTCTCACATACACGCAGGAATAAAGCTGCACTTTTACATGAGAATTGAACAGGCTTCAGTGTGAAAGTTGAATTCTGCCAGAGCAGGACCTAGTACTGTTCATGAGAAATTCTCAGGAGGCTCATGTTTGAATTACCAGGTGAGGCGCAGTGACACATTACAGTGAAGTAACAACAGGATGAAACAAACAAAAAAAAAAGTCTAGGAATTGGAACAATTCAGAAATATTAGTGGTGATCTCCATTTGTACCAAGAACAACATTTTTTTTTTTTCATCAGATGAATTGTCCAGGGCGGCACGGTGGTGTAGTGGTTAGCGCTGTCGCCTCACAGCAAGAAGGTCCTGGGTTCGAGCCTCGGGGCCGGCGAGGGCCTTTCTGTGTGGAGTTTGCATGTTCTCCCCGTGTCCGCGTGGGTTTCCTCCGGGTGCTCCGGTTTCCCCCACAGTCCAAAGACATGCAGGTTAGGTTAACTGGTGACTCGAAATTGACCGTAGGTGTGAATGTGAGTGTGAATGGTTGTGTGTGTCTATGTGTCGGCCCTGTGATGACCTGGCGACTTGTCCAGGGTGTACCCCGCCTTTCGCCCGTAGTCAGCTGGGATAGGCTCCAGCTTGCCTGCGACCCTGTAGAAGGATAAAGCGGCTAGAGATAATGAGATGATGAGATGAGATGAATTGTCCAATATGGGATTTGTTCAGTTGTAAGTGACCTTTAAGAAAACAGCATTAGTGGAAAGAAGAGACGGTTGTTAGTCCAAGTCCAGTGTTTGAAATATAACTTCCACCAGAGCTCCACAAATTCTGAACATTTAAGAACTAGTTTAAGAGATTCGTAAGACTTCTGAGGGCAGTTCCACTATTGAACTTCACACTGTCTAATCCTGAACATGTCTCTGTCCCTCTTTCTCAGTGTGTCTCAGTGCATCTTGTAGTTTTGTTCATTTCACTGATTCATACTTGATCTTCATCTCCTGATCTTCAGTCTGATTTGTCTTTCTCCTCCTCTTGTTAGTGTGGTCATGTTTTCATTTCTCTTGTTGCTGCAACTTTCTCCTCTTTTTTTTCTTCCTGTGTATGTCTGTGGTTGTGGATGTGTGTGTAGTGTCTGTGTACTGTCAGTCAGGCACATGGTAAAACTCCTAAACCTGCTCTGATGGCCACTCTGAAGGTCCCTGTGATGGGACTGGGCTTCTCACAGCAAGTGTGTGTGTGTGTGTGTGTGTGTGTGAGAGAGAGAGAATATCCAAGGTTACTTAGAGTTTAAAAAAAAAATTAATGTACTAACAAACAAGACATGTCTCAACCAAAACTAACTGACATTAATAGGAGCTATGAATTAATTTCTGTTTTCTGTGCAACATTTCCTCAAATTGAATTCTAGTTTAGTGTGAAAAATGGCAGCTGGAAGATGGTTGGGAATAGTTTGAATTTGACGAGGAGCTGCTTTGTAAGGTAACACTGAAAAATTCAATATGACGTAATATGAAATTGCCACACGATTATAATACTCAGTGTTGTATGTATTGAGGTCAAATGTAGCTCTTATAAATGACATACTGTACACACAATAGCACAATAGAATTTAAAGTCAAAGCTGAATCGAAGCTTAAAAGGTACCTGTAGTGAATTTTAACTACTAGCTATTTCAAAAGATCATGTATGATACCAGTGGTTCCGTCATGTAACGTTTGTCATAAGCTCTTGTCAAGTAAACGTGAGTTTTAAGTCACTGATCCGCCAGTCAGGCATGGTCAGCAACATGTTGCCTCCTTCATGGGCTGTTCTGGCACCGGTAGTGACACACAGTCATTGGTTTGTCCAATTGGCTGGGCTGCAGTGGACTGGTCACTGACCCTGTGCTGCAAACACCAGTCTAATGCCGCTTTTCCACTACAAACGCGGCTGAGTTGGGCTGAGCCGTGCCGTGCTGAGTCGAGCTGAACAGGGCTGTTGGAGTTGCATTTCGACTACAACCGCGCTGAACCGTGCTGGCTGGAAGTGGGTGGACACATTGGGTGGAGTTAGCGAAAGTGGGTGGACGTCACGTGATGTCGTTAAGCAGCGCAAACAGTGACATCAGTGAGCTTTTAAGCGGCAGTCTCACGACCCGAATAGTAAACAATAAACATGGAGGACATGGAGTCGTTAGTGTTGCTGGTCTTGGTGCTGTGGCTTGTTGTCACCGACAACGCGGACAGATACTGGCAAGAGCATATAGATGAGGCGAGGCGCATAAGGCTTCAGAAATTCTCGTAATTCTTCTTCTTCCGGGTTTACGGTGTTTACAGATCCCAGCGCGCTCGCGGGGCGTGTGTGGGCATGTGAGGACACTCCTCCTCACCAATCAGTGCACAGGGGAGTGTCTGCTCACGCCCCCAGCCTCACTCGGCACGGTTTGGCTCGCTTCAGCCCCACTCCAAAACGGTGCGAGTTTTAGGGGCTAAGCAGGGCTGAAGCGAGCTGAGTCGTGCTGGTTTTTGGTAGTCGAAACGCGAGCCATGTCGGGCTGAAGCGAGCTGAAGTGAGCTGAAAAAGGGTAGTGGAAAAGGGCCATAAGATAACACACTGTCAACCGGTCTGCTCATAAGAAATGGAAATATTTACACTTACTCGAGCTGATCTTTGGCTGGATCGAGTTGAAGTTTAAAAATAAATAAATAATAATAATAAAAAAGGCACCATTCATCAGTTCTCAAGATTGAACTGAATCGCTGTCCTGAAATTGAATTGCTGTCCTGAATCATAAAATGAATCATGAATCGAATCGCTGTCCTGAATCATCCGAAGCGCATAAAATCCACATGCCATCTCGCAACAGCTTTTACCTCCAAATAGCCTCAACTATGGCTGACAGATTTTATTCTGTTTACGGTGGGCGTTCCCACCTCGAAAGAGAAACCATTCAAAACCGAAAGCGTGAAAGTGATTATCATGCTGTTACCATGTGAATAGTCTTTTATGAATGCAGAAGTGAGCACTCAGTGCTCCGACTCTGGTGTGACCGAGTAAGGTGACAAGTTTTATGTTTCATCTAATTTAGGTAATTTAAAAACTATAATATTATTTGACAGTGGGCACATAGGAAAGTGTAAAGTTTCTGTCAATATATTTATCATGCTTGCGTGATTAAAAATCTCTCGAAGATATTTATCTAAAAACATGACCTACTCATTCTAAACCTGTCAAGCTTTGCCAGCGAAGCTCTCGACCCCAAAGTACAACCAAATCTACAGTTAGGTCCATATATATTTGGACACTGACACAATTTTTTTTTTTTACCTGTTTACTGAAACATATTCAAGTTATAGTTATATAATGGACATAAAGTCCAGACTTTCAGCTTTCATTTGAGGGTATCCACATTAAAATTGGATGAAGGGTTTAGGAGTTTCAGCTCCTTAACCTGTGCCACCCTGTTTTTAAAGGGACCAAAAGTAATTGGACAATTGACTCAAAGGCTATTTCATGGGCAGGTGTGGGCAATTCCTTCGTTATGTCATTCTCAATTAAGCAGATAAAAGGCCTGGAGTTGATTTGAGGTGTGGTGCTTGCATTTGGAAGATTTTGCTGTGAAGAAAACATGCAGTCAAAGGAGCTCTTCATGCAGGTGAAACAAGCCATCCTTAAGCTGCGAAAACAGAAAAAACCCATCCGAGAAATTGCTACAATATTAGGAGTGGCAAAATCTACAGTTTGGTACATCCTGAGAAAGAAAGAAAGCACTGGTGAACTCATCAATGCAAAAAGACCTGGACACTCACAGAAGACAACAGTAGTGGATGATCACAGAATAATTTCCATGGTGAAGAGAAACCCCTTCACAACAGCCAACCAAGTGAACAACACTCTCCAGGAGGTAGGCGTATCAATATCCAAATCTACCATAAAGAGAAGACTGCATGAAAGTAAATACAGAGGGTTCACTGCACGGTGCAAGCCACTCATAAGCCTCAAGAATAAAAAGGCTAGATTGGACTTTGCTAAAAAACATCTAAACAAGCCAGCACAGTTCTGGAAGAACATTCTTTGGACAGATGAAACCAAGATCAACCTCTACCAGAATGATGGAAAGAAAAAGTATGGCAAAGGCGTGGTACAGCTCATGATCCAAAGCATACCACATCATCTGTAAAACACAGTGGAGGCAGTGTGATGGCTTGGGCATGCATGGCTGCTAGTGGCACTGGGTCATTAGTGTTTATTGATGATGTGACACAGGACAGAAGCAACTGGATGAATTCTGAGGTATTCAGAGACGTACTGTGTGCTCAAATGCAGCCAAACTGATTGGTCGGCGTTTCATAATACAGATGGACAATGACCCAAAACATAAAGCCAAAGCAACCCCAGAGTTTATTAAAGCAAAGAAGTGGAATATTCTTGAATGGCCAAGTCAGTCACCTGATCTCAACCCAATTGAGCATGCATTTCACTTGTTAAAGACTAAACTTCAGACAGAAAGGCCCACAAACAAACAGCAACTGAAAACTGCTGCAGTAAAGGCCTGGCAGAGCATTAAAAAGGAGGAAACAGCATCTGGTGATGTCCATGAGTTCAAGACTTCAAGCAGTCATTGCCAACAAAGGGTTTTCAACCAAGTATTAGAAATGAACATTTTATTTACAATTATTTAATTTGTGGGGCGGCACGGTGGTGTAGTGGTTAGCGCTGTCGCCTCACAGCAAGAAGGTCCTGGGTTCGAGCCCCGGGGCCGGCGAGGGCCTTTCTGTGTGGAGTTTGCATGTTCTCCCCGTGTCCGCGTGGGTTTCCTCCGGGTGCTCCGGTTTCCCCCACAGTCCAAAGACATGCAGGTTAGGTTAACTGGTGACTCTAAATTGACCGTAGGTGTGATTGTGAGTGTGAATGGTTGTCTGTGTCTATGTGTCAGCCCTGTGATGACCTGGCGACTTGTCCAGGGTGTACCCCGCCTTTCGCCCGTAGTCAGCTGGGATAGGCTCCAGCTTGCCTGCGACCCTGTAGAAGGATAAAGCGGCTAGAGATAATGAGATGAGATGAGATTATTTAATTTGTCCAATTACTTTTGAGACCCGGAAATGAAGGGAGTGTTTAAAAAAATGCTTTAGTTCCTCACATTTTTATGCAATCATTTTGTTCAACCCACTGAATTAAAGCTGAAAGTATGAACTTCAACTGCATCTGAATTGTTTTGTTCACAATTCATTGTGGTAATGTACAGAACCAAAATTAGAAAAATGTTGCCTCTGTCCAAATATTTATGGACCTAACTGTACTTGCACATAATGCCATGAAATAATAGATATGTGCCAGAAAATAAAGATCTATTACAAGTATTAGATCTACATTTATTCAACGTGTTCTTAAGTTACTTGACTGGGAACTGGGAATCTCGACCCACAGAACACTGCTTGTTTACTCGCACCTGATTACCCGGAATTGACGACTGTACGCCACTTCCAGCCGGCAGTGGCTGCTCCCTGTGGTTCTGCATCCGCGGGTAATTCATGGAATAAAATTGTCCATAAAAGTGCTTTTACGTTTTTTTTTTGTTTTTTGTTTTTTGACTGAATGTGCTTGTCTTTTGTCTAAGTAATACATAAAGCACTATTAATGTTGTAAGCATGACCAGTACTGGTACACTTTAAATTCATGACTGACTAATCTGTTTCTAGCAATAGTGCTTGAGCTAGCAATTCTGCCATTAGCTTCAGCATGCTTGCTAATGCTAGCTAGCCTCTTTGAACTAAGTAGTAAGACCAAAATATATTTCAAATGGCTTGCAGAAGGCACTTAGGCATTTTGTGATGCACCTAGTTACATATGCTTATTTATACTGTATCAAATACACAGTGGACACTTAGTGCTGAAGCATAAAGGCCTCTGCATGCTCTTGCGACAAGGCTTTCGCAGATAGCTTTTCGCAGACAGTTGTAGTTTATCGTTGAGCGGGGAGTAATAGGCGTGCGCGATGTTATTCACTGCCACAACGCAAGGGGGCGCGAAGTCGCGAAATTGCTAGGAGTAGTTGGTGGGTGTGGTTAGTGGAGTGTTTATCCTCTGGTTACTTATAATGACTAGAACTGGAGTCGTATAGATGTACGTACTTCCTCGATCAACCGCTCTTCGTGCTGCTCCATCTTCGCTCGTGTTTTTAAAAATGGCGGTCGTGAAAACAAACCAAACCGGGAAAGTAGGGAAGCGGAAGTGCATGTACAGCGGATGTAGAGTGGACCAATCAGAGCCCTCTTGTCTGCGACGCTGTCTGCGAGGCTTCTGCGGTGGTCACAATTTTTGGGAGGTGCGCGCAGAGCGTCTGCGAAGGTGGGGGGGCTACGCAGACACTGTCTGCGACACTATCTGCGAGGACTGGGTTGTCAGCATAAATTGGTCTTAATACTGTACTGGGTTGGGCTTAGGCCTCTGCATGCTCTTGCGACAAGGCTTTCGCAGATAGCTTTTTGCAGACAGTTGTAATTTATCGTTGAGCGGGGAGTAATAGGCGTGCGTGATGTTATTCACCGCCACAACGCAAGGGGGCGCGAAATCGCTAGGAGTAGTTGGTGGGTGTGGTTAGTGGAGTGTTTTATCCTCCGGTTACTTATAATGACTAGAACTGGAGTCGTATAGATGTACATACTTCCTCACTTCCTCGATCAACCGCTCTTCGTGCTGCTCCATCTTCGCTCGTGTTTTTAAAAATGGCGGTCGTGAAAACAAACCAAACCGGGAAAGTAGGGAAGCGGAAGTGTGTGTACAATGGATGTAGAGTGGACCAATCAGAGCCCTCTTGTCTGCGAGGCTTCTGTGGTGGTCACAATTTTTGGGAGGTGCGCGCAGAGCGTCTGCGAAGGTGGGGGGGCTACGCAGACGCTATCTGCGGCGCCGTCTGCGAGGACTGGGTTGTCAGCATAAATTGGCCTTTAGAGGTGATGACTCGTGTCTAAGCACCACACACAGCATTTCCTTTTTAAAATGCAGGTAATAAAAGATTACTATTAATTAAAGACAAATCAAAATGAAAGATAAGATTCAGATTTTATTTTTGTCATATTCCATGAAATTAGCTGGAGTTGCTCTTTGTGTGCATCACATTAGGGAGCCAAGTGTTGCAGACATTAGCTTGTTCATGTATTAATGCAAGTGCATGTCTTATAAATGGAAAATACAGTACTCACAAACCGCCTTGCGATTAATTTTCCCTCTTCTCCTCTCTTTTGCCCTCATAACCTCACATTAATATTTATCCTCCTGCACCTTCTCCCCACTCTTCACTCTGCATGTGTTTCAGATCTCTCATTTCCTCAGTGTTTGTGTATTCTGCTCGTTCATTTTTTTCACAGTAGGAAACAGGAAAATGAAAAAAAACTTTAAAAAAAAAAAAGTTTTAGAAAACTGGAAATCATTAATTAATTTGTTATCCAGTTTCTGATTTGACATACAACACTGGAAAATATGAAATAGCCTGGTATTTTGCAGCCCTTGGTGATGAGGATGTACAGTGGTGCTTAAGTTTGTGAACCCTTTAGAATTTTCTATATTTCTGCATAAATATGACCTAAAACATCATCAGATTTTCACACAAGTCCTAAAAGTAAAGAGAACCCAGTTAAAGAAATGAGACAAAAATATTATACTTGGTCAATTATTTATTGAGGAAAGGGTCATTCCATATCAATTCACACACCCTCCCCAGGTGACCCTCTTCGATTTGCCTGATATTTGACACACAGGTACCTTTTGATGCCAATGGAAAGAATCCCAAGTTTTAGCATCCTACGTCTAACGGTTTTGGAGATGAGGCCCTCCAAAGTTTGGGTGCCACGCCCACTTTTCAAGCCTGTGAATTGCATACAGAATTTACACGCATATTTGGACACCTCTAGTTTTAGATTGAAAGAAGATACAGGCCTAAAAATCGCCATGTCCCCTCAGCATGACCTTGTCTATCAGATGGTGTACTTAAGAATAGCATAGCTTGACTATTTCTGCATATATTAAGCCTTGAAAACTGTAAGTGTGAAAAGGGTGATGAAGAGTCTTGACATTTTGGGGTTCCAGATCTTGGAAACTATGAATGCTGTGGGAGGTATCATTGATTTTCCATCATATTTGGTAACTGTACTGTGTATTCAAAAAAGTGTGCGGACACTCAGACCTTAAATGACAGAATAGGAGGTACACAAAAATGGCTTTGGGAGAAAATGACCCTACGGTACCCCCTACTTCATGCTCCAATTTAACCATGTGGGCACTTGATGAGTGGAATGCCGTTTTAACCCCATGCACAGTAACACTGTATCAAACATTCAAGCTTTGAAGAACTTTGTTTTTCAGAGTTCTTCATACTAATTTAGGCCTTCGAAATATGGGGAAATTTGTCCCTTTTTCATCACAGTATCTGGGTTTCTGCTGCCATCTGCTGGTCAAAAAAGTAACAACAGCATAAATTATGAAAACACCCAGGAGGAAGTCACAAGAAAACAAATTTTTTATTCACCCATAAACCATTTTCACACGCAGAAAGTATGTTAACTGTTTAACCACATACTCATGACAAAATTGAGGTTATTGAAAGATGGGTGTGAGTGTGGAGTGGAAGTGTCTGGTAGAGATGTAATGCAGGGCTGAGGCCGTCTTGGGACTGTCACCATCTTCTCAATGTGCGACCATCATTGAGCACCTCAGTCCTCTGATGTGTTTGGCTGAGCTGGATGGCAGGCTGGCTGCAGTCAGGGGAGAGAGGACAAAGTAAGTTATGCAGAATTGAATAGGCATAGGTATGGTTTGGGAGGTGTATATGGATGTAAGAAAGAATGGTGTGCTGTTACCTTTCTTGTTCCAGCGATCAGGTGTGGGTCCAGAGCCAGAAGAGTGGAGTGATGGGGCAGGGCCTCCAGTGCTGGTTTCAGCAGGAGGAGGCATCCAGGGCCGGGGGTGGAGTGGAGTATTGAGGAGTGAATATGTGCCGTATAAGTCTGTGAGTCTATGGTCTCAAAAACACCATATCAAACTGAAAATATCAGTGGATTACATTTTAACTCAAGTTTAAACTTTATGGGTGAAATTGGGAAGGAGCATCTGAATTCTTTCCACATCAGCTGGAACAAGTTTGTAATGCCGAGCACCACGACCCTGAATCTCTGGAGCATTTATGCGGCATATGATGTCTTGAAATGGGATCCAACATGGTGGATTCTGACGGTTTTCAGCAGGCCAAGACAGTCATGTTTGAGCGCTTCATGAAATGACAGTAGACATCATTGTGTTCATCTGAACGTTCAATAATGTTGGCCACGTACCAGTTTGCGTCGTACACACAAGCAACATACTGCCCAGGCTGATAGCAACTGAAATCCTCGGAGATCTCATGACCAGGGGTTGCACTTGTTTCCACAGTCTCATCAGAATTCCTCACAGACACAATGGAAAAAGTCACATCTTCAGAGATCCTTCGCATCTCCAGAGATCCTTCGCATCTCCAGCTTTCCATTAGCAATTGGAATATAACTGTGGTGAGACCGAGTTCCGGTCACAGTTTTGGCTGATGTGTACCTCTTCTCAAGTTCAAGCTCTGTCTCATGAAGTCTTATATCCTCAGTGCTCACATATAAGAATTTCACATTCTCAATATTGCCGTTTGCCCATTCATACATTTGGTGAGGAGTTAGAATGTAGTTATCTGTGGCCTGAAGACTGGCTCGTGCAACCAGGCGCTTTACAGTGCCACCAATACCATCACAGGGACTCTTGCCATGTGACGTAGCAAAAAAGTGCCATTCAGCCTTTACTCCAAAGTCACTTTCATGGTATGATAAGTTCACAAGGTTCTTATAGTTCTTGTATTGTGAGGCTGCTCCATCACTGAAGTAGATGACCTTCTTAAGATCAGGAATGCTCTCTTGCAGTCTCGGCAAAACCTTTGAAATAAAGGTGTGCACTGCAGTTGTGTCATGCTTCAGGCAATCCGAGATCACTGCAAGACTGTCACACTTAAGTTGGTCACCATTCTTGTAATAAACTGCAAATGGATGCACTGTAGCTTGGCTATTGTCCCAGTGGTGACCCTGTACAGCATCCTGCACAATGAAGCTGTAATTCTCGGCAAAGTCAAGCAGTATGACAGCAATGTTAGGCGTCAGTCCCTCTTTGAGCATCCGCAGATAGGAAGCCTGAGATTTCATTACAAAATGATGACGAAGTTGATCAAAAGCCTGACAAACAGCCTGAAGGAATTCTTGCAGAGGTTGCTGCAAAGAAACAAGTGTAGTTCTGTCTGTGTAAACCCACTGCATGTATGTGATCATGTCATCCATGTCCATGTCATTATTTGTGAAGACAGTCATCAAATAATTTTGAAGTCCATCCTTTCCAGGACAAGAGTCACACAGATGAAGCATGCACTCCCTACTCTCCAAATTACACACCATTTCTTTCAAAAGGTGCTTGTAGTCATCCTGTGTTGGAACGGCATTTACCATTAGTTTTGCATTCTGATGCAACTGGCATACACACACACAGTGCATCCCGGCACTGTTCACAGGCAGACACCACTTTGGACGAAGTTCACAAAACTTAGAGAAGCCAATTTTATCCTGGTATTGTGCTTTGTATTGTGTATATAGCTCCTTTACATTTACCAACAATAGTCTCTTCTGCATTTGTTCACATTTGTCATTGATCTTTACAGATACATAATCCTTTTTCCCTGGGCAGATCCTTGAATATTCATCCATCTGGTAGAACTTCATGACACGTTCTCTAACTTCAGCTGACAGTGGTTTTCCCTTGTTCACATGCGGCTCACCAAGTATTCCCTGTTGTTCTCTAACAGTCTTTGCTTTCCTCACCATATGAGTAGTGACAGAAAATTCTTTAGCTACCTTTCTGATACTCCATGTAGCTGGGAGAAGTGTGAGGATCTTGATCTTTTCTTTTTTTGATGCCACTTTACACTTCTCTTTCAGTAACTTTAGTAATTCCTCCCACTCCTCACATGTCTGGCAGTTATCTGAACTCGATGAAAGAAGTTCATCAGTTGGCACATCAGCCAATCTGGCTGCCTTGGTCTGTGTGGCATGATGCAAGTCTTTAATCTTCCGTTTCCAGTATCCCTTTTTATCGCGTGAAGATGTATATTTCAGAGGAGAACATCCCATTGCTTTGTTACTTACATCCATTGACTCTCGAACTTCAGTCTGTGGCTCGAATCTGTCTCCTGCATCCATCATTTCACCCATGGCGAGTTGTTCCTTTAACTTGGTGCAACAGTTGCTGCACAGCTTCTGTCCTGGCTTCAACTTGAATTTCACTGTCTTAGCCTCATCTACAACCTGGAGGTTTTCTAAAAAAGAGGGAAGAATTCATTAATCATTTGAAGGAATCATTAAATTTTTAGGAAATTATTGAATTAATGCTACTTATGCAATGTAGCATTGACATTTTTAGAGGAAATTAATTGAGATATGTACTTACTTTTGCATTTTTTTTGGTGCATCTTCAGTGGATCACAGCATGCTTTTTGTAAACATTGATACCTTGAAAGGAACACTTTTTCATGGTGGTAACAAATTACATCATTATCTGAAAATGACACTCCTGATCGCCATTTCAGCATCCTCCTTTCAGAAGGAGGAAGAGTCATCAGACCTTTCTGCCTACAGTAGGTAAGTTTATGGCAGACATCATTCACTAGAGACAAGCCAATTTTACAGTTTGGTAGCTCCATTCTCCATATGCTTAGCTTAAAAAATAGAAGTTAATTTAAGCTGTAGAAATCTGCAGTTTCAAGAGCTAGTTGTAGCCTTTTGTATAGAGGCTGAAGTGGAGTGAAGTGAAGACAGAAATTAAGGCTGTACCTGAGTTCACCACCTGGCACATGATTGTAATCGCCCATAGCGGTTTTCTTAATTTAATTAATTTAATTAATTAATTTCTTAATTTTCTTAATGATCCTGATTGATGTTGACCTATTTCTGAACCATGCAATCACAATTTAGAAAATATTTAAACTAGAAACACACTGCTTTTCCAACATGAAATCTTTACTTAGTCTTATTTTCATAAATACACTAGAGGCGACTGTTAATTTAACTCCCTAATACTTGTTAAAATCACCTATATAATTAAAGTGGTTTATTGATAAAGTGGTTTATTGGTCAAGACTTTCCAGTCCCTTTTGTTTTCATGATTTATGCTGTTGTTACTTTTTTGACCAGCAGATGGCAGCAGAAACCCAGATACTGTGATGAAAAAGGGACAAATTTCCCCATATTTTGAAGGCCTAAATTAGTATGAAGAACTCTGAAAAACAAAGTTCTTCAAAGCTTGAATGTTTGATACAGTGTTACTATGCATGGGGTTAAAAGGGCATTCCACTCATCAAGTGCCGACATGGTTAAATTGGAGCATGAAGTAGGGGGTACCGTAGGGTCATTTTCCTCCCAAAGCCATTTTTGTGTACCTCCTATTCTGTCATTTAAGGTCTGAGTGTCCGCACACTTTTTTGAATACACTGTACAGTTACCAAATGTGATGGAAAATCAATGATACCTCCCACAGCATTCATAGTTTCCAAGATCTGGAACCCCAAAATGTCAAGACTCTTCATTACCCTTTTCACACTTACAGTTTTCAAGGCTTAATATATGCAGAAATATTCAAGCTATGCTATTCTTAAGTACACCATCTGATAGACAAGGTCATGCTGAGGGGACATGGCGATTTTTAGGCCTGTATCTTCTTTCAATCTAAAACTAGAGGTGTCCAAATATGCTTGTAAATTCTGTATGCAATTCACAGACTTGAAAACTGGGCATGGCACCCACACTTTGGAGGGCCTCATCTCCAAAACCGTTAGACATAGGCTGCTAAAACTTGGGATTCTTTGTATTGGCATCAAAAGGTACCTGTGTGTCAAATATCGGGCAAATCGAAGAGGGTCACCTGGGGAGCATCTAGGGAATCGTGTGAATTGACATGGAATGACCCGAAAATGATCTAATATTACATATCTGTGAGTGGCAAAAGTTTGTGAAACCTCTGCTTTCATTATCTGGTGTGACCCCCTTGTGCAGCAATAACTGCATCTAAACGTTTCCGGTAACTGTTGATCAGTCCTGCACACCGGCTTGGAGGAATTTTAGCCCATTCCTCCATACAGAACCGCTTCAACTCTAGGATGCTGGTGGGTTTCCTCACATGAACTGCTCGCTTCAGGTCCTTCCACAACATTTCAATTGGATTAAGGTCAGGACTTTGACTTGCCCATTCCAAAACATTAACTTTATTCTTCTTTTAACCATTCTTTGGTAAAACAACTTGTGTGCTTAGGGTCGTTGTCTTGCTGCATGACCCACCTTCTCTTGAGATTCAGTTCATGGACAGATGTCCTGACATTTTCCTTTAGAATTTGCTGATATAATTCAGAATTCATTGTTCCATCAATGATGGCAAGCCGTCCTGGCCCAGATGCAGCAAAACGGACCCAAACCATGATACTACCACCACCATGTTTCACAGATGGGATAAGATTCTTATGCTGGAATGCGGTGTTTTCCTTTCTCCAAACATAACGCTCTCATTTCAACCAAAAAGTTCTATTTTGGTCTCATCCATCCACAAAACATTTTTCCAATAGCCTTCTGGCTTGTCCACGTGATCTTTAGCAAACTGCAGACGAGCAGCAATGTTCTTTTTAGAGAGCAGTGGCTTTCTCCTTGCAACCCTGCCATGCACACCATTGTCGTTCAGTGTTCTCCTGATGGTGGACTCATGAACATTAACATTAGCCAATGTGAGAGAGGCCTTCACTTGCTTAGAAGTTACCCTGGGGTCCTTTGTGATCTTGCCGACTATTACATGCCTTGCTCTTGGAGTGATCTTTGTTGTTCGACCACTCCTGGGCAGGGTAACAATGGTCTTGAATTTCCTCCATTTGTACACAATCTGTCTGACTGTGGATTGGTGGAGTCCAAACTCTTTAGAGATGGTTTTGTAACCTTTTTCCAGCCTGATGAGCATCAACAACGCTTTTTCTGAGGTCCTCAGAAATCTCCTTTGTTCGTGCCGTGATACACTTCCACAAACGTGTTGTGAAGATCAGACTTTGATAGATCCCTGTTCTTTAAATAAAACAGGGTGCCCACTCACACCTGATTTCAATCAATGGGATGACAAACACCTGACTCTAAATTCACCTTCAAATTAACTACTAATCCTAGAGGTTCACATACTTTTGCCACTCACAGATATGCAATATTGGATCATTTTCTTCAATAAATAAATGACCAAGTATAATATTTTTGTCTCATTTCTTTAACTGGGTTCTCTTTATCTACTTTTAGGACTTGTGTGAAAATCTGATGGTCATATTTATGCAGAAATGTAGAAAATTCTAAAGGGTTCACAAACTTTCAAGCACCACTGTAAAACAAAAATGGATTTACTTGCTTGAAAAAGGATCCACCTACATTTCAGCTCATGTAGTCTCTAATGTGGTTTGGATTATAAAAGTTTTCATGAGGAAATATATCATTTATAATGCCAAATCTCAAATTCTGAGAATCATGATGATGGGCTAGCACATGATCATGATAATGTGGGCTGTCTCATTTGGCTGTCTGAGGCATGATATTCCCTTGGAGAATAAGAAGCATGATATTTATTTGTGACAATATGTCAGTCTGTTAAAAAAATTATAGGATTGATATGTCTACTACACTAAGTCAAGGCTTTAACTGATCTGATGTTTCTCATCAGTCACATCATCATGCCCAAACATGTTTGATCTTATTTATAAAGTGCTGCAGGCTTTTGTTCCAGCTATACAGAAGCCACATGTCACATAACTCATGAATCAATTGGAGAAAAACTGATGAAGTGGGTGAAATTAGTTCTGGCTCCTGATTGGATGATATGAAACCTGCAGTCTGACTTGGACTCGCCTGATCGAGCCTTGGAGTAATGCTGAGAGTGATGTAAATTTGGTCCTACTTTTAGACACCAGCAAAAGTGGTAACACAGTATGAGTCACCACTAAGAGGTCAAGTGTCAGACAGTGAGGGGCTGACATGTCTTTAACCTGTATATTTCAAGAGAAAGAGGATGATTCAGACATCCTGTCTTTCATCTGCTGTGAAAGGGGAGAATGGGGTTGGTTGTCACAGCAACTCGGAGTTCACCTGAAAATGTTAGCTATAATTTTGCCTTCTTACCTTCACTCTGGTTGAAAGGACTTGATTTGGGGCAAGTTTGTGTATTTTTCCTAGCTCAAGGTGTTTTTAAAAAAAAAACTGGAACACACCTTGAAGTCAAATTGGTGACTAAAAAGAAGCGTGTGTACTGTAAAGCCATCCATCCATTATCTATACTGCATATCCATTAGGGTTGCGGGGGAGCTGTAGCCGCTCCTTGCTGACTTCAGGCAAGAGACAGGGTAAACCCTGGACAGATTGCCAATTTATCACAGAACTAACACAGAGACAAACAACCATTCATGCTCACATTCACACCAAAGCACCCAGAGGAAACCCACACAGGTATGGCAAGAACATGCAGACTCCACACAGAAAGGCCCCAGTTGATCGGCAGCTTCGAACCCTGAACCTACTTGCTGTGAGACCACAGTGATCTCTCATCTTTAGCCGCTTTATCCTGTTCTACAGGGTTGCAGGCAAGCTGGAGCCTATCCCAGCTGACTACGGGCGAAAGGCGGGGTACACTCTGGACAAGTCGCCAGGTCATCATAGGGCTGACACATAGACACAGACAACCATTCACATTCACACCTACAGTCAATTTAGAGTCAATTTTTTTTTTTTTCCGGTTGAGAGTACGTCATGCGCGTTCTGACTGCCGCTTCTCACCAGAGCTTTTTTTACTTTATTTTTATTTTCTTTCTTTTTCTATTTTCATTTTATTTATTTATTATTTATTTATTTTTTCTGTGTGTTTGTGTAGTTTGATGTTTGTTTGAGTGTTTTAGTCCGACGGTTGTGGTGTAGCTCCGGATCTAGTTTTGGGCGTCGGTTCCCTCCAGGCCTTGGTTCACCGTGGGTGATGCCTGTGCTCTCAGCTATGGACTGCAGTGAGCTTGTTGCTCATTTTTACATCGTGGTTGTCCAGCGCTCTGTGCTTTAATGCTTGGCGTGATGTTCCGAGCGATGTTGCTCGGTGGTGTCGCAGCGGCTGTGCAGGCGGTTTGGGACACACCAGCGCTCTGCATGGTGATGCTTCTGTGCTTGCTTTGTGGATCCATGGCGTGGTGTTCGAGCGATGTTGCTGACAGCGGCGGTGCTGGAGATGTGGGACTCATCTCAAAATTTACATAAACTCACTTGGATTATAAATTCAGTTAGCCTGGGCCCGCCCATCCTAAGCATGACACAACACGAGGGCCTGTTCCGAGCTTAGTCTGGCCAGGCAGGCTATCTACAGCATTTCCAAGCTCCCGAAAAATCGGGAACCAATCAACTTTGAGCATCTCCAACGGCCCTGGGTAGAGGCGTGTTCAAGGCAGTGACGTAGTAGAACTGCGACCGGAAACCATAGATTGTTTACAGAATCTATGCCGGAAGCGCTTCATTCACATCACGAACATGGAGCAGCGGCAAGCCTTTAACACAGCAGTAGATGCTGTATTGAAAGCATTCAACGGGAAGTTCTCATTGAAAACGGAACAAAGAGCAGCCCTGAAGGTATTTATTGAAAGGAAGCACATTTTCGCCTTGCTCCCGACCGGCTTCGGTAAGAGTTTAATAATAGGATGTCTATGGTTTAGTCTACCAGTTAGCCCCATCGCGTCACATACGTCAGAGGAAAGAGTGATGTGATTGGTTTAAGCTTCGTCACAGCCTTTTCTGGCTTCGACCAGTAGCAAACTGAGGCATTTCAGGGAGGCGGGTCAACCACGGGCTCTGGGAAACGGTTTGGCATAATAGCTTGGACAGACCAAATGCTCGGAGAGCTTTGAAGTCGCGTTAGCCAGGCTAAAATTCAGTGGTGTTGAAAGTTCCAAAATGTCTTTTAACCTGTCAGAGCCCCTTAACTTCCTGTTAGTGATCATGATTGACTACAACTGTTCTCTGTGCCAACATAGTTGAATCACTTGTTGAATTCACCAACACCCAGTACAATGGGAAGGTCCAAGGAGCTCAGTGCAGATCTGAGAAAGAGGATCATACATTTACACAACACGGGAATGTCTCTTGGAGCCACTTATAAATAACTGCATATTTCAACATCAGTTCAAACAATTGCACATGAGTGCAAGTTACTGGGAGGTGTAGCCACTTTGCGAAGTTACTTTGTTGGAAAAAGAACCAAACTGTCAGCATAGAGGAAATTGGTTCAGATGGTCAGGAACAACACAGGAACCATCACAGCATAGGCCTGCCATGAACTGGAAGCTGCTGGAACACTGTCTACTGTCATTTGGGTTTTATATCACCATGGACTGAGAGGCTGCCAATTGCTACTTTTTTGTGTAATATTACTTGTTCATATGATTTTTGTGATTTATAAATACATAACACATCTTACATACAGGTCATAATTGTGTCCATGACACACTTTATATATATATATATATATATATATATATATATATATATATATATATATAATACTCTTGAATTTAGCCATAAAAGAATTAATTTGGTAAATTTAGAATGCCAGATGATTATTTCTCAAGTTCTGTTCAAGCACATTGTTCTTTTGATAAATACTCTTTTTAATAAATCCTTGTGCCAGACACTCTGGGCCTTTTATTGGATATGTTTACAAGTCTTCGGTTATTTATTTCAAGTTATGCCAGCTAGACTGAAATGTGTGACAACCACCACCATGTTCTAGTTCTCTCTCACACACACACTCTCTCTCTCTCTCTCTCTCTCTCTCTCTCTCTCTCTCTCTCTCTCTCACACACACACACACACACACACACACACACACACACACACACACACACACACACAAAAAAAAAAAAGTATAAAATGTCTAGATAGCTCACAGTTGTTCAGTTCCTGCCTTAAACATGGAGGAATTTCGGTCATGAATATTGGTTCTACTCATCATGAGTGAGTCTTGGTCTGATAATAACTCTGAGCTTGGACCCTTAACTTCTCATATTGCCTTAACTACGGTCCTGTACACCTCCAGTTAAGAATTCAGTGTTTTCCATTTCCTATTGTGAAACAAACTCAAATGGCCAGAACAGATGTATTGCCTTATCAGGTTTGTTTAGGAGAGAGCAGTTATAAGTTACTAATTCTGTATGCACAGGTTGAACATTTGCCACTTAATTATTTATTCATAATCCATTAAATAATTTGTTGTATTTTTCACATACTAAGTACATTAAAAGGGTAAATGTGGTCATAATGAGACTGCGGGTTTAACCAAGTAATAAACCAGTAGTCTCTCTCTCGCATTTGCTCTCTTTCAGCTTTGTACTTCTCGCCTGTCGTATCAGACTCCCCTCCTGGGACCAGTAGATTTGTGTCATCCAACTGCCTGCACTGCTGCCGTCCACCCACACCAGGTACCGGAGTAGCAGGCGCACACACCTACATGGATCACACAGTGGTGGGTTGTTGTTTATTTTTTTGTTGTTGGTTTTTTTTTTCCTCCCCCCACTGCACATTTAAAAACATGACCCATTTATTTTACATACATTTAAGCATCAACTAGAACAGTCAAGCTAAAGTTCTTGTATTAATGATTGTATGACTGACCATTTGCTTAACTAGGTCACTCGGTAGAGTGCATACCTCCGCCAAGCCACATATTATCAACATCAAAATCAAATCACTTGAAGATAATACTAAAACTATACAGCAAATTTCATCAAAAATCTCTTCACTACTTACGTTGGGAACAGGCAAAAAAAATCCTGGGTCCACATACAGTACATATCCAGATTTGCATCAAAATCTAAATAACTGTTTCTTGGCCCATGGTTTAGCTTTCCTTGCAATTTCATCAAAGTCCGTTCACTACTTTTTAAGATACATTGGGAACAGATAAACAAACCAAGGAGAAAACATAACTACCTCCAACAAAGTTGGTGGAAGTAATAAACTTAAATCAGCTGAAACTAAATTACTGCCAAAAAAGGCTTAATGACGAATAGTTTTTTTTAAATTTCATTATCTGTAATGACACGATTAAATTCACAATGTGAGGAAAATAGGACAATGTTCTTCATACACTAAAACCAATTATGAACCTTTTATGAAATAAGTTGTTTGTTATAGTTGGGATATAAAATCACACATCAGGTTATGATTGATGACACAAACCTCTAAGTACCATGTAGTCTCACAAGACAGACTATTATAACTTGCTAGTGTCTGTTACCTTTTGTCAACAAATGTGGCGAATCATTGACTTTCAATTTGACTGACATTTTTACTCCCCACTAACTGACTCAAACAAAACTCTGTACCTTATAAATATTCTGTGTACCTGTATCAATCCAGTGACTATATCGTATTCCAAAAACCTTGTGATGTTGCAGAGTTAAAAAGTTTTGTCCTATTGGAATTGTTGTGAGAAGTGTTCTGATTGTGACCTTCACGATTCTGAAGCTTGTTGCCAGAAATGTGTACAAAAGATATCAGATGGCCTGTGAGTGGAGTATCTGCGGTTGAGCTATAAGTAAAGCGAATGACATTGTAAGATTGTCTCAACAGATAGCTGTTCCAGGGAAAGAAGGCGGAGTTCCACAGGTGCTGGTTCAGCCCAGTCATGGCACTCAGGCAGACCATGGGCGTGTCCCATCCTGCCCCTCATCAGACACGCCCCACCCTCCACCCTCAAACTGCAGCAGGTAAGTGAATTTTTGCATTATTTTATTTTGAGCTAGTTCTTTCTTTGAAATATTTTTTCAATAGGTAATGGATATTTAATTGTAAAAAATATATATATCATCTTGTGTTTATTTCATCTAATATACAGATTTTCACTGTGTGTTTGTGTGTAGTGGTGATACAGATGTGTTGTCGAGAAGTAGTGAAGGGAAGAGTGTGTTGCCTTCAGATGCCCCTGAAACGACGTTCACCAGGAAAGTGGGAGCTTTCGTCAACAAACCCACCACACAGGTGAGTACACAGCTGCACAAATAATTCAGAAATCACATAGGGAGATTGTATTTACCACCTGGTTTGTGATTGTGTAGGTGACCACTGCTAGTCTGGATCTGCCATTTGCTGCATTCGCTCCCAGAGGTTATGACCTGGAGAAGAACGACCCCATGGTACGGTACAAACATAATGTGAACAAACACACAAATGCACATGCAAACATGGCCATGTGATCAGCAGTCAGTCATCACCGCTAACTGTTTTAAAACTAAACAACACACTACTGGTTCATCAACTATCACATTTGAGATCTGGAGCAAGAAAGATGGCATAATCCAGTCTCAGCTATACCACTATCATTTAAGACAGAGATAAGATGTTTTTTGATGTTTTAAAATAAATGTTTGCAGTTGTATAGGCCAAATCAGGCCAACCTGTATGCTTGTAAACATATAGGTTGGTGGTACTTTAGGATGGATAACTCGTATCAACATTGAATGTAGCATATAAAAGTAATGGACTTTAAGTAAGAGACTGAAGCAAAACACTGGCGATATAATGGCTTGTCTTTGGGGTTGTCATATGCAGTGTACTCCAGTACACAGGTGATTAGGTTTAAGGTCATTCTGTTTCTGCCAGCTTTGTATGATGTCATGTTGGCTATGTTCTATCAGCCTGATCCTTCACATTACAGAAAACAAAGTTGTTAAATTCAAGTCCATCCCTATTACACTATTAAGACATGTCCAGCTTACTTAAGAAGCTGAGCTTCTTGAGTAGAAAACCAATTTGTTAATATCAATAGTAATGACATTATGGGCATATCAAACTCTGAATATTTAGATGTATGCAATCTCTCAATATTTGGTACTTTTGCATGTTGATATTTAATCACAAGATCACAGAATGCATTGTGTCTGTTCAGGTACAGCCGTCAGCATCACCCACCTCCTCCTCTCCATTGCAAGACAGTCTGCACTCACAGAGCTCCAGCCAGAGTGGAGGCCAAGCACAAGATGACTTTGTTATGGTCGATTTTGTAAGTTTAGAAAAAAATATGTACGCACAGATATGTCTTGTAGAAAAACATTTATTGACACAAGGCTTCAAGCCTTTTCTGTATTCTAAACACAGTTATGGTCTCTTTCTCCTTGATGGTGATATCACTCCAGGTATAGTCTATAAATCTCAGTATTTTAAAATATACTTCAAAAAATATATAGACCCTGGTATTTTATACATTCACAGTTTGTGAACACCTTTTAAGATGGAGCTAACCTAAAGGGAAGTTGATGTATCGTCCAGGAGGCTTATAAATTGTAGCAAGTGTGAATGCATTTTGTTTTGGAACTACAAAAGACATTTAAGTAATATCATGAGCAAGTGACATAATTTGAGACACAATATGATCAAATATGATGTTTAACTTTGCTCTGTCAATGGAAATAGTTCCCAAAGAGGCCACAGCTGGATAGTGTTGCATGTTGCCATGCCAACACACAGACTGACTCAAGCCCATAATTAGCAGACTAATGGTTTCAGTGTATTGGTAGAGTTGGACTTTTATTTAGCAAACACAGATGGGGAGTGATGCAGACAGTGAAATGTACCAGTGCAGTTATATTAAATATCAGCACTCTTGGAGTGCTGCTTTTCCTATCAAATTACTGGAACTAAATTTTGTATCATAACATTTTGGAACCATGAGTTTGACAGAGCTGAACTAGTGCTCCACAATTGCTCGTGGTGTTGAACTCTCAGCAAATCAATCCACCCACAAGAACCAGATACAGAGAGACCAGAAATCAAATTTGTGAAAATGGACTTTGTTTAAAAATGTAGTTTTGTGTGCTTTGCAGAAACCAGCGTTCTCCAAGGACGACCTGTTACCGATGGACCTGGGCACTTTTTATCGGGAGTTTCAGAATCCTCCCCAACTCACAAGCCTTTCCATTGATGTCAGTGCTCAGTCTATGGCTGAAGACTTGGTGAGGAAAACATTAGGACTGATTACAGCTTATCTCTGCATAATTGTGTACACACAGTACTTACCATAATTTTGGATCAACTTTATCAACTGTGTATTTCCTGACACTGCTAACAAAAGACTTATGTCCTGAATGTCTTGTTTCTCTACAGACTTTATCCAATGACAATATGTTTATTCTGCAGGACTCTCTGCCAGAGAAGCTGGCCATCTACGAGAAGAACATTGATGAGTTTGATGCATTTGTGGACACACTACAGTAGATAACAATATAATCTGACTACTCTTAAGACAGTCTTTTTTTTTTTTTTTTCCTTCAGCCAAAACATTAGATAGCTGATTACTTTGGAGTTTCCTGCTCGTCTGTTGTTTATTGCCTATGTTTAAGCCATATGCTGTAATATTTAAAGCTTTTTCTTTCACCTAAACATCCTGATATTCTTGAGCATGATTCTGGCTTGGAGTATATGAGAGGTTTTAGGTAAATAGTTAAGTTTTTAAAAAAAAAGTAGTCTTTAAAATATGTTCATTTAGGTTCTCTACTATTAGTATTTTTATAAATGTATCTATCAACTCATTTAGCTTCATGATAAACCAAAATGGAAAACCCATGGAAGATCAGACCCTGAACATTGTAGATCATTTTGCACTGGATTACTTCAGTTATGTTTGAATTGTGGGGTTGGTGTGAAGGGACCTTGGCAGGCCCAGATCATTGTGATAAATGTATATAGTGCACACTTTTTATTTAATTGTATAGAGCACTGCCAAGACCTAGAAGCCCACATGCATCTGATATGCTCTGCATAGATCTCAGTGGTTGAATCACAATAATTCTTCTTTTACACCATGTTTTAAGATGAAACAAACAAACAAAAAAAAATAACCTGTCCAATGGAGAGGAAACGTTTTCTGGAAGAGTAGCCTTTAAGCCTCGGTCACAACTGGACATACGATTTTTTGGCCGTGCGATTTTTGGCGTTTCCCAAATCGCTGCGTTTTTTTTTTTTTTGTTCGTGGAGAATGTAGTTGTGGTGACCATGAAGGAGTAAGATCACTGCGCACCCAACGTACAACCCGGAAGTCGAACATGCATACTACGCACGAAATCTGAGGCTGCTCAGACGTACGGCTGTCGCTTCATTCATACAGCCAACGCACCTTCAAACGTGCACTAATTGTACTGACCGTGCGTTCCATGCAGGCTTCGTATGAAGGTTGCAAGAACTGCGCACGATCTGTACGTTGTGCGTACCAATGGCGTTTGTTTGTCGCACTGCAGCGATTGGAGAGGGGTATATATATATATATATATATATATATATATATATATATATATATATATATATATATATATATTTCGGCATACTTTGGTTTCTCACTGTGAAAATGTCAATCCCTCTTCAAAGACTTCATCTCGAACTCCTGGCCTGCTGGCCACTGTCGTGGTCTTCATCCTCCTCCTCACTGCTCCTTGTCCTCTCTCTCTCCTCCCTCTCTGCCGCCGTCTGTCTCTCCTCCCTCTCCGACACCTTTTCTATCCTCCTCTTCCCTTTTGCCTTTGGCATATTGAATTGAAGCGATGCAATGAAATGAAATTAAATGAAATTGGGTTTTCTCTCAATCAAAGCCTACATGTACAAATGGCCGTAGGCACCCCTGCAGCTTTATATACCCGAGTTTTCGTGCGATTGACGCCCTCTCGCCGTACGGCCAATGCACGGCCGACTTACTTGACACGCATGGAGGACGTACGAAATATCTGAACGTGCGTTGGCTGCACTAAGTATGTATGTGGGGCGCACGACACACATACAGAGTCTGCAAGTGCGACGTACGAAAAAAATTGACATTTTGCCCAAACCTGACACCAGCAAATCGTACGAAAGACGCACGTCGGCCGTACGGAAGACACACGAGGCCGTAAGTTTGTCTTGCAACCTGAAAAAAACGTAAGCACCTGTAGAGTTTGTTTGACATGACAAAGAACCTCTGCGGCCGGTCTGCGGCCAGTCTACGGCTCGAAAATCAGCACGTCACACGCGCGCCCTCTGTGCGTTTCTTTGCGTTTTTTGCATGTAGACCGGCCGTAGGAGCATGTACGGCCGGTTGTGACCGAGGCATTAATTCTGAGCAGTTATGCAAAGATCATTAATACGGATTCATCTATACCAATCCTGGGAACAGGTATCCACCCAATACCGTACTCATTTACTCATGCAAATGCTCTGATACAACACTCAGTACTGCGTGATATTACAGTATAGTGTCATGTGAACCTAGTATACTTTGTCACGCTAATGAACAGAAAGCACAAATTGACAGTGATCTGGAAGCATTTCATGATTAATGATCAAAACAAAGGACAGTGCAACCTGTTCTGTATGAAAATATCAAGAGGAGGATCTACAGCATCTTCCTACAAAAGAAGAACTTTGATAAAACAAATTATTGTAAATAGTACCTTAAATAGAGCATGTGAAGATTATCAGCTTAAGCTTGCAGTGCAGTATCAGCAAGTGTGTTATTAAATCTTGGTCATGAATTGCATACACACATACACAAAGGCTGTGTGTGAAGTGAAGATGCAGAGTAGCTGTCGCACATGACAGCAGTTCAGTTCTGTGAGCACTAAGAACTCTACTGGGTCTACACTTGGCTTGAAAGTCAGAGTACCAAAAACCATGTACTTGAACCTAGTCTGAGGAAAAAGAAGGTATTTATGCATTTGAATTACAATGAGAAAAGATCTCAAGATTGAAGTTTTTAGTGATTCCCTCATTTTATCGAGTCCCTCATCAGAGCACAAAAGAATGCCATGCATTTATGCTCTGCTCCTGATACATTCTTGACCACATGGATGTTCTCCTGAATAATTCCTTGTTGCTATTTTTAATATTTTGAAGCATGTATAAATGTTATTCTTGAGTGAAGAATCCTAATTATCCATTGTGATCATAATATGTCAAACAGCATAGTCTAGTTCAACACTGTTCACATTACTCTTCTGTGTAGTGTTATTGTGTTTACAGCTAGTGTTTTATGAGCTTCAGTTTTTCCTCTCTGTTCCCTGGCATATACATGTGTGCAATAAACTGATTTATTTCAAAAAGTTCCCAAGCATTTCACAAAAATTACATGTTTGAAGTACATACAATTCAGTGCAAAAGTTTGCATCCTCTGTGGGTTCTCAATGGGGGGAAAAAGAAAGATGCTTGATAACAATCAAAAACATAAGGAAAAATCAACAGAAAAATAGTCTGAAAAGGTTTTTTTTCATGACACTCCTAGTCTCCAGACCTTATTTGCAGAAAGCAGTGTAAAACAGCTGGCAGAGGTACAATACTTCTGTTCGGAAAACAGTCCAAAAAAAAAAATAGGCAAGCAATCTGGCAGAGTTGGAACAGATGTCAGGAAGAATGTGGAGAGAGAATTTTACAACTGAGAATTCAAAAGCTGTTCAGAGGAAACCAGAGAGTCTAGTGGCAGCCAGAGAGTGAGCAAACAGTGTTCTGCAGAATTCACACAGAGTTATCACTACCCCAGCCACCTGCCTTGTTTATTTGTTTTATTTAATTATCTCATCTCATCATCTCTAGCCGCTTTATCCTGTTCTACAGGGTCGCAGGCAAGCTGGAGCCTATCCCAGCTGACTACGGGCAAAAGGCAGGGTACACCCTAGACAAGTCGCCAGGTCATCACAGGGCTGACCCATAGACACAGACAACCATTCACACTCATTCACACCTACGGTCAATTTAGAGTCACCAGTTAACCTAACCTGCATGTCTTTGGACTGTGGGGGAAACCGGAGCACCCGGAGGAAACCCACGTGGACATGGGGAGAACATGCAAACTCCACACAGAAAGGCCCTCGCCGGCCACGGGGCTCGAACCCGGACCTTCTTGTTGTGAGGCGACAGCGCTAACCACTACACCACCGTGCCGCCTCTTATTTATTATTAATTTGTTAATTGTGACTAAATGTTTCTGTAAATATTTTATCATAAAGTTGTCCAAATGTTTGTAGTTGACTACAACTTTAGGACGCTGATGAGTAAATGAAGTCTAGTGATAAAACAACATACACTACTGTGATAAGCGAGAAACGCAAACTCAGGGTCGTTTTTTGTTGACCTTTAATCACTCAAGACTCAGTTAAGATATGCTGAATGTCTGTTTGTCTCTTACTCCACCTGAGACAAACAACTTGAAGCTTCATCTGCTCATACTGAACTGAATAGAGGACCATCGTAAGTAGCATGTAGTGGACCTTTTTCCACAACATTTTGACGGCATTCAGGGTCTGTGATTATTATTCCTGTATTTCTATTTTGTATTATATGATATTTATATTGTATTATATTTAGTACTAAGTTTTTATAGTTATTAGGTAGTTTGATCACTTGAATTGTGTGTTTAATTCAAACCTCAATCACGCAAAAACGAATTTGCATATAAGTAATGTTCACTTGGATGAAGTGTATTTTGTAAGCAGAAAAATAAAGGGGGGAAAAAGGCTTATGCATCCATTAAATTTTGAGCCTAATATTTGTGGGTCCATAAAATGTATTTCACAGTTAAATGGGACTATAGTTAGAGGGTTTCCATTGGGCAGTGTAAAAATAGTCATCAATTGTATAGTGCTTTTAACAACAGACATTGTTGCAAAGCAGCTTTACAGAAAAATAAAAGATTTTAAGCATGAGCTAATTTTATCCCAAATAAATTTATTTATTCCTAATGAGCAAGCCTGTGGTGACGGTGGCAAGGAAAAACGCCCTCAGATGACATGAGGAAGAAACCTTGAGAGGAACCAGACTCAAAAGGGAACCCTTCCTCATCTGGGTGATAAGAGATAGCATGATTACAAACAACTCACTTCTATATGTGCGTCCAATATAGTCACAAAATACAATTGTGTAACCATGAAATTCATTCTAGTTTTAGCAAGAAATCTATTTTGTTGAAGTTATCAACTGTTCATTGATGGAGACTTGAGTGCAAAACTTCATGGCAGCTGTAGTCTGCAGCAATCGTAGCAAAACCAGAGCCATCTTCTAGTCTAAGCATATCTTTTGACTGCCCATATGGGGCCATCCTCCACAGAAGCAATGTGTTGAAACTCCAGTCAGACGTAGGGCATCAGGATGGATCAGGCAGGTCCAAAGAACAGAATAGGTCAGCATCACTGGTGTCTTAGGATCGACATGTAATGAGGGAGAGAGGGCGAAATGCAGGTTGTTGGATATGCTTGGTGTCACCTAATGGTTAAGAACTAGCCTAGTAAACTAGACCCACCCGCCTAGTGGCCAAAAATATTTTTGCCTAGCGAGTGGGTCTAGCCTCGCACCATATAAACAAAAACACCCCGGGCATCAAATCGTGCCCGCCAATCACAACGCAAGGTTTTTGTTTGGATTCTTTGGGCGGGCTTTTGCAGGAGTGACGACAAAGCTGCGCGACGCTGGAAAAAGCACAACAGGAAAGATGGCTACCGCTAGTGAACAGCGTGCGTTTGACTCCACTTTGGAATCAGTTTTAGAAGAATTAGACTTGGAGTTTTCGTTGAAACATGAGCAGGAAGAGGCTCTCCGCTCATTCCTTTTCAAGAAGGACGTTTTTGCTGTTTTGCTGCCCGGCTATGGCAAAAGTCTGATCTACCAGCTGGCTCCGCTTGTAGCCAAAAGGATGGGGCTAGTTTGTGCAGTACGAAGAATTAATAAACAGCTTTGAAACATTACTTTTTGATTGTTTCTTATTTTCCCGTTATTTTAGATTTAAGGGAAATTATTTCACCAAACACCACTAAATAAAAACTCTCAAAAACAGTTTAAGCAAACCCTTGAAAAACACTTGAAAAAAAAAAAAAGTGTGTATGTGGTACAGACTCCAAACTTGTGGTCATTATCTCCAAACTTCTTAATATCTAGAACCTGTTTATTAATTAATACGCATTTTGAAAAATTATTTATTTCAAGGTCTCCCCCACTGCGCGCTCTGACTACGTCACAGTCACTGTTGCGCTGATTGGTCAGAGCATTGGCCTTTACGCACAGAGACAGTTTGAAAGACAGCGGTTTGTTCCTCCCACACCCGTCGGAAATGTCTACGGATCGAGGCCAGACTAAATATTCACATTTAGTCTGGCTTGCCAGGCTAGTTAAGAACAGTATACATTTTTCACTGAGGGCAAGCGGGGACTCTGGCAAGACTAACTATGATACCATAGCTAAAAGGGAGAGCCAGAAGGTAACACAGACCTGAGGGAGCCCTGGGACATAAAGCAGCCAGCCTCTCCATTGTCAACAAACCCGAGGGGGGGTTACCAAAGCACTCTATGCCTGAGGACCCTCCAGATCTACTCCTTTACTGAATAAAAAAACTATTAACAAAAGGCTTGACTAAAAAGATATGTTTTCAGCCTAGACTTAAACACAGACTGTGTCCGAGTCCCGAACACTACTTGGAAGGCTGTTCAATAACTGTAGGGCTTTGTAAGAAAAGGCTCTGCCCCTGATGTAACCTTCACTAGTAGTGTCTCATCTTGTCTTCTTCCACTTATCCAGGGCTGGGTCGTGGAGGCAGCAGTCTGAGCATGGAAGCCCAAACTTCCCTTTCCCCAGACACCTCGACCAGCTCCTCGGGAAGAACACCGAGGCGTTCCCAGGCCAGCCGAGAGACATAGTCCCTCCAGTGTGTCCTGGGTCTTCCCTGGGGCCTCCTCCCGGGGGGACATGCCTGGAACACCTCCCCAGGGAGGCGTCCAGGAGGCATCCGAAAGAGATGCCTGAGCCACCTCAGCTGATTCCTCTCGATGTGGAGGAGCAGCGGCTCTACTCCGAGCTCCTCCCGAGTGACTGCACTTCTCACCCTATCTCTAAGGGAGCGCCCAGCCACCCTGCAAAGGAAACTCATTTCGGCCGCTTGTATCCGCGATCTTGTTCTTTCGGTCGTTACCCAAAGCTCATGACCGTAGGTGAGAGTCGGAATGTAGATCGACCGGTAAATCGAGAGCTTCGCCTTTTGGCTCAGCTCCTTCTTCACCATGACGGACCGGTAAAGCGACCGCATCACTGCGGAGGCTGCACCGATCCACCTGTCGATCTCATGCTCGATCCTTCCATCACTCGTGAAAAAGATCCCGAGATACTTAAACTCCTCCACTTGAGGCAGGACTTCTCCACCAACCTGGAGAGGGCAAGCCACCCTTTTCTGGTCGAGAACCATGGCCTCTGACTTGGAGGTGCTGATTCTCATCCCAGTCGCTTCACACTCGACTGCAAACCACCCCAGTGCATGCTGAAGGTCCTTCAGGACCTTCACTACTAGTGTATCTCAAAATATTGGAATATCATGAATTTTTTTTCATAATTTAATTCAAAAAAGGTAAACTTTCAAATATTCTATATTCATTACATGTAAAGTGAAATATTTCAAGGCTTTTTTTTATTTTGATGATTATGGCTTATGGCTCATCAAAATCAGAAATCCAGCATCCCAAATATTAGAATATTTCATTTCATGTTTGAGTAAAACACTATAAATACTGTATCTCTTGGTCTAGTTTAGTACATGCAACCACAATCATGGAGAAGACTGCTGCCTTGACAGTTGTCCAGAGGACACTCAACACCCAGAGGACACTCAACAGCCACAGGTGGTCATTGCTGAAAAGGCTGGCTGGAAAAGGTGCAAGTATCAGGGATGACCACTGCCTTGAGAGAATTGTCAAGAAAAGTCAATTCAAGAACTTGGGAGAGCTTTTAAATTAGGGATAAAATTAGCTCATATTTAAAGTCTTTAATTTTCTCTAAAGCTGCTTTGCAACAATGTCTGTTGTTAAAAGTGCTACACAAATAAACTTGACTGGAAACTTGAGAGCTTCACAAGGAGTGGACTGAGGCTGGTGTCAGTCCATCAAGGGCCACCACACACAGACATCTTCAGGAAAGGGGTTACAACTATGGCATTCCTAATGTCAAGCCACTTCTGAACCAGAGACAACGTCAGAAGTGTCTTACTTGGGCTAAGGAGAGAAAGAACTGGACTGTTGCTCAGTGGTCCAAAGTCCTTTTTTCAGATGAAAGCAAATTTTGCATTTCATTTAGAAATCGAGGTCAATGGAGGAAGAGTGGAGAGGTACAGAATCTATGGTATTTGAAGTCCAGTGTGAAGTTTCTGCAGTCTGTAATGATTTGGCATGCCATGTTATCTGCTGGTGTTGGTCCACTGTGTTTTATCAAGTCCACTGAGCAACAGGGCAACCTTTTGATCTAAGTAGGCATGGTGGGTCATAAAGGACCAGAAGTTCACTCAGGTATTGTGGCACAAGACCCTTCAGTGCTTTATAGGTCAATTGTAGTATTTTATAATCAGTGCGAAATTTGATTGAGAGCCAATGTGGTGTGGATAAGATGGGTGGTCATATCTTTGAGTTCGAGTAAGGACTCTTGCTGCTGCATTTTGAACTAACTGGAGCTTGTTTATGGACTTATTGGAACATCCAGACAGTAAGGCATTACAATAATCCAACCTAGAGGTAACAAAAACATGAACTAGTTTTTCTGCATCATGTAATGATATTTCTTATCTTAGCAATATTTCTGATATGAAAGAAAGCTATCCTTGTAATGTTATCGATATGAGTTTCAAATGAAAGACTGGAATCAATGATTACCCCGAGGTCTTTAACTGTTGTACATGAAGAAACTGACATGCCATACAAAGTTACTGTGTAATCAGAAAACCTACATCTAGCTGCATGTGGTCCTAGTACAAGTATTTCTGTCTTGTCAGAGTTAAGTAGAAGGAAATTAAGAAACATCCACTGTCTAATGTCCTTTACACATTCCTCAATTTTATGAAGCTGGTGTGTCTCATCTGGCTTTGCAGAAACATTCAACTGTGTGTCATCAGCATAACAGTGGAAGCTAACACCATGCTTACCCAAAGGTAACATATAAAGAAAAAAGCAGTGGGCTTAAGACAGAACCTTGTGGAATACCCCACTTTTACCTTGATATGCATAGAAAAATAACCAAACTGATAACAATCTGAGCTAGGAGAGGGCCTTTCCCTTGACTCCCGTTACATTTTCTAGTCTATCAAGGAGAATGGTTTGATCAATGGTATCAAAGGCTGC
>NC_083595.1:24344576-24347076 GCF_027579695.1 Neoarius graeffei
TCTGGAGTTGACTGTCTTAACTCTGAAAAGGTAGTGTATGCATCTTATATGATAGAATGGAAACAATATTTTAAGGGGGGGGGGGATAAAAATCTCAATTTAGCCAAGTTACTTATGATCTTGCACAATACGCACAATTTTGACAGTACTTTTGTAAGTTAGTTTTCAGATGGTACAACCTGGTATTTATGCGTGCACGCACACAATCTTCAGGTAAAGAACACCACCACACACATGAGATCAATCAGAACATTAATACAAATATACAGCCCAAATGTGAACGTGTTGAACACAGGGGAAGAGAGAGATTGATCACATAGATCTCTCTCTCTCATACCTTCGCTCGTACCAGTGGGCTGTACGCACTCCATCTAGCTCAGCAGCTGGGCATGCTCATGCTCCACAGTACAAACCTAGACTGGTTTGTGGACCCAGGCAAGTGTGAATATTACAGGCTGGGTGAGGACACAGACAAGCATGTCCATGCACACACACAGGACACATGCAGCACACACAATCAGGAGCTAACATTTAGCACAACTCCTTTCTTTAATAGCTACATGTACAGCTTCAACATCAGAAGAACTTCAGTTCTTCTTTCAGTCAGTCAATGTAGATAAATGCTGGGAGGCAAAGACACTAAGCAAATGGCCCGATTATGACTGGTTGTTTTTTTCCTTTTTTGGCAGGAGGAATAAGAAGCAACATAATTTATATTAGTTTAACTAATATATGATTTTCTAGCTAAGGCCTGTGACATTAAACCTCTAGTAAATGAGGTATTTCTGATACAAATATTAAAATAACCCTTCCAAATCAAAGAAAATTTTGGTGAAATTAATGACAAAGTTACTGGAAGCTGACACTGATCATCCCCCCCCAAAAACAAAACAAAACAAAAACCCAAACAACCCCCCCCCAAGTGTCATAAACAAGTGCATACAAAAAATTAGGAGTTTCCCCCCACCCAATCCATCTCATATATAGATTATGCTGTTGGCATGTTGTATTCAGAAAAATCGCTTCTGGTCAATGGCGTACAGCTTCCCCGCTGGTGCCTTCCTGAAGAATAAACTGTTGCCTCTGCTCATATTACCCTAAGACAGAGAAAAAGAGAACCTGGTTAGATATTTAAAAAGCATTTCTATTGGCTGTCATGTAGTTTAAATGGGATTTAAACTCCAAGCTTTTCAGTTAGGCATAAAAACATCTGATAGTATACTAGCAATTATAGAGTAACGACAGAGGGGAGGCAAAAAAAAAAAAGGTCACAACAGCAATAAGTGCAATTCAACTCCATCAGCCAAAACATGCATTATAAAAAAGTTTCTCCATACTCTCAATTAGTGAAATCAGAACTAGTTCTAGGGTGGTCATATTTAATAATGACTAATAACTGGGGTGGTAAACTTGTACTCAGTACAAGGTAAACTCAATTGACATGTTTACTGACCTCTCTGCTCAGGTGCCTCCAGCAGTCAAACCAGGTTTTATAGGTTTCAGCATATGGTGGTAAACCACCTGCCAAACTAGAAAAAAAAGTATACAGAAAACATGGATAAAGAAAAACACTGCCAGCTAGCTTTACAAAAGCAGCACATCAAAAGCATTAAAGAACACAAACTGTGTTAAAATTATATATACACCTCTCTCTCTCTCTCTCTCTCTCTCTCACACACACACACACACTTTCCCCCTAGAAAAGTGGAAAGAGTAGTGGCCCCCTACAAAGAGATGCAAAGAGCATGCCGCTGTAGGTGGTGTAAGCTGGGGTGGGGGTGTCTGGGGTCATGTTCCCCTGAAAAATAAAGGTTCATTTCATGGCTTCTGGTGACATCTAGAGCCAATTTTTACCAGCTCAACATTTTTTTTTTGAGGAGAGAGAGAGAGAGAGAGAGAGAGAGAATACCCACTTGCATCTCAAAAGCAGTGTACTGTTCCAAAGGAGACTGCAGTTTATTTCACGTAAAACAAAGTGAATGGTGATACAACATGGCACGAGTTGTTCAAAATACTGATCATTAAATTTTGGCAATAGTCTGGATGACTAAATACTCTCATTGTCAGACCAGAGCTGGTCAGCAACATGCAGCGAACTGGTCGTCAGTCTCTCAACTATGGTCTGCCACTGTTGCAGAGTTGTTTTCCACAGTTTTCTTTGTGAAAAACTCCGTAATTAAGCTTCAACCTGTCTGTGTTTTGCTTACTTGTACCTGGCTTGAAGGCTTCACCATTTTTGCATAATTTACCTATAATAATTGCGCATCGCTCATCCAATCAGCACGGAATACCCTTCTCTGATATCAGTTGTGAACTTGGGTCAAGTTCAGGCTTCATGGACTGTGCTGATTACTTGCTCAAAGGCTACTAAACACATGCATGTTGATTCTAGCTTTATACTGTAGGCCTAAATTGTAAGCTTCGCGGCAGCAGTTTAGCATATCAGTCAATAAATTAAGTATAGTATTTTATATACACATACACAGATCAGAATTACATT